>NC_081409.1:92554991-92854991 GCF_030272615.1 Cryptomeria japonica | reverse complement strand
GATTTGTCTATTAAACTGTTTTACCGGTTTACTGCTAGTGTTGCAAAGTGTTTAAGTGCAAAGTTTTTTGGCATACTAATTCACCCCCCTCTTAGTATTCATCAATTGGTATCAGAGCCAACCTTTCTATAAGTTTAACCACTTGGAAAGAGATATGGGGGAATACACATTGAGGGAACTTACCCATCGGCTCACTCAGTCTAAGAAAGCCTATGATGATCTTATGGTCAAATACAAGGCATCTCAAGAAAAATGAAGAGAACATGCAGAAACACTGATGGAGCTATCTGAAAATAGTTCTTCAGATGAAGCACACATGGAAGCCCTAATTGCTGAAGTAAATAAGTTGAATGAATCAAACTCCAACTTGAGAAAGGAGTTGGAAGGACTGACTATCTGGATGTGTCAAGAGCTTGAGAACTGGAGAAAAACTGAAGACCTAGTGAAAGAAAGAGATCATGAGATCTCCAAGCTGAAACAAGAGATAAGTGCCCTAAATGCTCGACTCCATAAAAGCAAGGTGGAAAAGGAAGACATGCAAGGAGAACTAAACATTGCCATCTCTGAGAATGAAAACCTGTTGGTAACAAATGCTGCTATTTCCAAAGAACTCTCTGAGTCAAAGGAAATACCTGCTAAGTTCAACAAGAGTACTATCAAGCTAGAGAAAAAGCTTGAATCTGCCAAACCGGTCAAGAATACCAATGGACTTGGTTATTCCGATCATGAGGAAGGTGAGACCTCTGGTACAAATGCTAGAACATCAAAGAAACAACCGACATCAAAGGATAAAGGTAAGCAAAAGTTTAAACCTATTTGTTTCAACTGTCTTAAAGAAGGACATACTGCTAATGTGTGTAGGAGTAAGGCTACAACAATTTTCCTTATTTCCTAAATGATAAGCCTAGATCCTATAGATTTTATGGTAACTGTTATGCATGCAACAAGTATGGGCATAGAGCATCTGAATGCAGGTCTATTATGAATAACACTGGAAGATATCCTCAGAGGACCCAAAGGAGCTGGTCCTGAACCTTTTGTGAACTGGAATCTCAACCGGTTTAATGTCTTCAATCATCAGCCAAGAAGCCGTGGTTATCAAGCGGCAACTAGATGGAGAGAAAATTGTATGATCTGTCATGGTCATGGTCACACTGTTGCAACATGCAGAAGGAAGAATGGAAACATGAACAATGGACCTTTGAGAGCACCTGGATTGGTCTGCTATCACTGCAACAAACCGGGTCACATTGCCAGATTTTGTAGATCAAGAAAGGACATATCTGATGATATACCAGTCACTCCGAAAGGAGACATTGATGTTGACACTGTTCAAGCGGATATGAACAAAACTTGGAAGAAGAAACCAATAGTGTTACAAGAGGAACCAGTTTCTGCACCTGGTGTGGAAATCATGGAACCAGCAAACTAAGCTTCAAAAAAGCTTAGGGGGAGCAAACGACAAAATGTTTTGAACCCCTAGTTTACATCGGTAAAAGACCTTAACTGGTATGTTATACCTGTCATTTGGTAGAAGACCGGAAACAGTAAAAAGGCAAAATTAGGGTTTACGCCCTAATGGAGGAGCATTAATGATGGTAGGTGAGGAATATGTTTAAAAGAATTTTTCAAATCATTTCTCACTATCAGTTTTCGAGCGAAGAAAAGTTTTTCAAAGAGCAGAGCGACAAAAAGGTGATTTGAGTAGAGATTTTGAGAAATTGAGAAACCGCGAAGGAGATTCAAATTCAAACTGGAAACGGTCAAGTGGAGAACACAAAGCGGTGATTTAGCAACTGACGGAGTGTGAAGTGAAGGAGAATCGGCAAGCCCTAATTTCATGTGTTTTAAAAGGTATTTCTCAAGTTCTTAAGATTTCTATCATGGCTTCCGCATCTCATATCAGTTCTAGTGCATCTGTCGAGTCTGCAAGTTTTATTCAACGAAAGTCCAAGTATAATGCCCTATCACAAGTTCTGGCTGGTGTGATAGTAGAAGAGGGAATTTTTGACTACATAGATTGCAAAATAGAAGACCTAGGGTCTCTAGCTATCCACACCCAGTTAGGTTTATTTTGTGGTAAAGATAAGAAGATTAAACTGGAGTTTAATATTTTGGAGAAGAAAAAGCTCCATAATGCTGTTTACTTCCTGGAAGATTTCATAGAGGATCATATAAGGATCATTCTGAGTAGAGTCCATGGTGATAAGATGTACCTGGAGAGGACACATGACATCACGCAGCAGACAATTCATGCAGTCACCAGATTCTACAACACAGGGGAAGTGCTAGCCCTAAGAATGGTAAGAAAAACTGAAATGTCCAAGCTCACTGGTTCAGTGAGTGACTCACGAGGTATGATAGTAAATTCTATTAAGGATGATCTGGTAAAGTATGCATGTATGGTGATTGGATACTAGACATTCTCAGCTAGCAGAATTAACTCTGTGTCTGCTGCAGCGGTAAATGCCGCTTACCAGATGATAAAGGAGGATGCATCATTTGATCTGTGCATCAGTATGCGGAGACAACTCTTGTTGAATCTGAAGTTGATCAAAAAGGATAATGCACTTAGGTTCAAGTTTGGACAACTACTGGTTGGGTTGTTCTTCTATTTCCAAGGCTGCTTCCTAGGAGTAGGAGATGTTCAGTGGTTTGATGACCAACCGGTAACCAAGCAAATCAAGGAAAGCATTGAAGCACTTGGAACCGGTTACCCTAATATTCTGAACAAGTATTTTGATGAGTTCAGAAGGAAGATGGGCCAAAGAGTGAGGATATCAGGTGACATTGTCAAGAAATATGAAGATGATATCTGCTTTACCATCCAAGTAGATAAATGCATAATGGAGGCTATTGAGCCTAGACAGGAAGAAGTGGAGCCAATGGGCTATGAGGTGATGTACGATATGCTGGAAGGGTATGCCTCTACCCTTATTGTCTCACCGCTTGATCCTAAGGCAAAGAGAACGGACACCTACCTAGAGAGGATAGCACCGGTTAAGGAACCACCAGCAATGAAAGAAAAAGAACCAGCAGTGAAGAAGGCAATGGCAGTGCCTACAACATCAACACTGGTTACTACTACAACTCCAAAAGTGACCAAGCGGTCACTAGCTAAGAAGAAACCGGAAGCTGCACCGGCTAAAATGTTCCAGAGAAAGAGGAAGACAAGGAACACCTCTCTAGACTTAGAAGAAACTTTGTTTGAGGAAAAGCCAAAGAAAACACGTCAAACAAAGAGGAAGACAAAGAATGAACTGACATCATCTGCACCGGTAAATATAGATATATTTTCCTATAAACCTTTGACACATTGTCAAAGAACAATAAAGAATATTAGGAGAAAAGTGCTAAATGACTTACTTGAGTGTTTTGATGACTTCAATGAGGATGAAAGATGAAGAGGATAAAAGGAAAAAAGATGAAGAGGAGAAAAAGAAGAAAGATGAAGAGGAGAAGAAGAAGAAATATGAAGAAGAGAAGCAGAAGAAGGATAAAGAGGAGAAGAAGAAAAATGATGAAGAAGAGAAAAAGAAGCAAGAAGATGAAAAGAAAAAGAAAGAAGAGGAGAAGAAGAAGGAAGCAGAGAGGAAGAAGAAGGAAGAAGAAGATAAGGAACAAGAGAAGAAGAAGGAAGCAGAAAAGAAAAAGGTTGAGGAGGACAAGGAAGCAGAGAAGAGGAGAGAAGCGGATAAGAAGAAAGTGGAAGATGACAAGGCAGGAGAAACGACGGAGAGCACCCAGATGGAGACTCCGAAGGCAACTGGGAGTCAAGCTAAACTAGCTGACCTCACCAGTCCTATAGATCTCCAGTCTGCAAGTGAAACGGAGCTAATGCAAAGCATCAAGGTAGCTCAAGAGCACCTTGAAATCATTTGATGGAAGAAGGAGCAGGATGTAATCCAAGCAGTTGTAGATAGGCTTATCGGTTTGATACCTGGTAAAAATCTTCCAAACACCGATTCATCACTAGCTAGACTTAAGCTCCTATGCACAGTAGTAGATGATTAGGTGCAAAGCCTTGAAGAGGAAGTAGAGGCTAATTTCAAGAAGGAGCATCAAAAAGCTCTTAATATAGCTCTGTTGAAAAAGTTGAATGAGCTCCGGACTGAATTGAAGAAAGAACAAAAGGATATAAGGGACACTCTAGATGAGGGGAATCTGCTACTCAACAAAATCTATCAACCCCATCTGTTCTATGATGATGTACTAGCTCAGAAGCAAAAACTTGAACAGGACTTGTAGTCCTACTTGAGCATATTCAAGCCGCCTTATGATTCCTTCACAATTTATGGGCAAATCATTCACCGGTTTCACATCTAGTCAGTGAAAATGAAGCAAGAGATCAGCACTCGGTCTAGAGATTTGTAGGAGCTACAACTGGTTCTACTCCCACGATTGCAAATTCTTTAGAAGTGCTATCTTAACTCGGATGCCTTAACTGTTACACAGGAGATGAGCACAATCAATGCCATGGAAGAACAAGTCTCTCAGATGCAGATAGAGCAAGAAGTAGCCACCTCCCTACTTGAGTCCTGGTCTTTGTCAATGAAACAATTCTTGCAGGACTTTAAATCTATTTTTGACAAGTATCATTCCTTGTTGTCAAACTTTTATTATTTTTTAAGTATCAAATGAAAACAGGCTTGTTTAGCTGTACTTTGTCATTGTTGGCAAAGGGGGAGAATAATTCTATTGGGAGAAGTATCTAGTAATCAAATTTTGATTATACGCTCTATATATCTCATACATTGTATTGTTAAAGAGATAGTGTATATGCTTAGGGGGAGCAATTTTTCTAATGGCATGATTTTGTTGTAAAACACTTAGATGTCAAAATTTTATTTTCCTAAGTGTTGCCATCAATGCCAAAGGGGGAGATTGTTGGCATTTTTTATTTTATGTTGTGATTGTCATTGATGGACACACACTTGCATTGAGATCCTCTTTATATGTATAAGTTAGAACACAATCGATATTTGTTCCAACCGGTATGTTGTATTATAGTCTTTAGACTATTGATGTTTTGCAGAATGTGTTTCCCAGTCTGAAGCAGCATAACACATTACTACCAGGCTTCATTTTTGTCAAAACTGGCAACCGACATTTTTTATGAACCGGTAATACTTTGTGATGAGTTACCACCCACTGATTGTTTGACAGTGCCGACACTGTAGCGATGTTTTTTGTGACGTATTACCTAGTATGTCCATGTTCATTGAACCTAGGAAATTGTAATGTAATCCTATTGGACCGACATGAAATCAGTTTCCTTTATAAGGACATCATGTCTAGGGTTTTAGGTTGTTGTTTTTGCGATAGTTGATATTGCGGCTAGGGTTTAAGGTGGTTGAGGAGTTGGAAAGATTATGAATGTGTAGAAGACTAAAGTAATGCAATAGTTCATTAAGATCGAGCTATCAAGGATCTAATCGAACTGTCTGTGCTATTAGCTAGATCAAACACTTGTTGATTACTCACATCTTTGACAAGTCTATAGCCCTTAACTGGGTAGGCCCAAAAGCCTCTTGTAAATCCTCTAACAAGGTGGTTCACATCTGTTGATCTAAAATCCTCTAGCAAGGTAGTCTTTAATCGAACTTGTCTCCTAAAAGAGATTGAGATTCCTAACAGGATCTGTTCTGGTAAAGAACATTGTAAGACCTTAACTAGTCTGGTTCCTATTCTGTAGATAGTTACTTGTGAGTTACATCTCATCGTGGTTTTTCCCATTTGGGTTTCCACGTCAAAATATCTTATGTTATGGTGTTTGTGTTGCTGTGGGTGAATGCATTATTAGCTATTTGGTTTGCATGTTTGTTAACCGATTTGTCTATTAAACTGTTTTACCGGTTTACTGCTAGTGTTGCAAAGTGTTTAAGTGCAAAGTTTTTTGGCATACTAATTCACCCCCCCACTATTAGTATTCATCAGTTCTATGCCTTAAAGGAAGATGAACTAGAACCGGCTATCAAGAATGAAGAAAAAGGCCCTGGCAACATCAGTTTGTTAATGCATTATAGCTTTGGTAAGATAAATGATTGAATGAGAGATAAATGAAGTCTCTCATTTAATCATTTATCATATCGATTATTAAAATGAATAACCTCAAGCACTCGATTGATAAACATTCTTTTTTTGTATATGATGATTAACTGTTCATTACCATAGAATCCCGATTTGATAATCTATTACACTATTTGCATTCACCAATTATCAAATTAGGTTAACCATTGCAAATATGATTTAATGATCATCGGGTAGGCTGAACATTGATTAGTATCGATGTTAGTTTATGTTTGACTGATTGTTATTGGGTAGTATATTAAACACACACCGATTGATATCGGGTGATAAGGAAATCTTTCGAAGTGTTAAAGATAATCATACACCAATTGGCATACACTGATAGTTATCGAGTGTTGAACATACACCGTTTGGTTAATAAACGCCATGCACTATTGTTATAGCAAAGGGGCATGATCAAGTGATGGCTTGATCAGCCATGTCCAAAAGACATGGCTGGTCAAGGGATCACTTGGCCATACCCAACCCACTATATATGTCAAATGGTATGTGTGAGAATGGACATCAAAATTTGTAAATTCTCCTCTCACCTGCCACATAAAAGGATAGTCAGATTCATATATTCATTCAGTAATATATAAAACAAGATAATACTAAGTAGAATATAACTTGCATATTGAATGTAAATTGAACATCACTTACATGGTATCAGAGCTATAGTTAAATTGAACCCGAGGCTATTCAATTTTATGTAAAATTTAAATCAAGCATATAGTCAACATCACAATCCTATCAATGACTAGCTCTATTAGATTTGAAGATAGACTCGTAGGAGGTGATGACTTCTCTACATGGAAATTTAGAATTCAAATGATTCTAAAAGAAAATAAAGTTGAATCATTTGTAAAGACTTAAACTAAAGAACCTGAGACTGAACCTGACAAAGCAATTTAGAAAGAAGGAAATGATAAGGCTATCAAAATCATATTTGATGAGGTAAGGAACAACATTATGCCCATTATAAGGAAACATGAAACAACCTTCAACATGTTCAAAACACTTGAAGACACTTTTGAGATATCGAATGCCAGTAGAACCTTGGCTCTAAAAAGAGAAATAAATCACATAGCCATGATAAAAGGAGAATCAGTCAATGCCTACTTCATGCGAATATCTACCTTAAGGGATGAAACTGGCAACCCTTGGATATGAGATCCAAAGCAAATAATTAACCCTCATTGCTCTAGATGGCTTGCCTAGCATCTGGGAAACATTCGTCCAAGGCATCAGTGTAAGGGATAACTTCCCAAAATTTGATAGGCTAAAGGCTGATTGTCTCCAAGAGAAATCAAGGCAAAATAAGAAAGGGATCAAACAGAAGAATATAGATGAAGATCTTCAAGTTCTAAATACAAACTCAAACAAAAAAGGCAAGCAAAAGCAAATCAGGAAGAGAAAAGGTCATCACGGCAAGAACTCCTTCAAGAAGGACCTCTCTCAAATTCAGTGTTACAGATGTGACAAATTTGGGTACTATGTTGTCAAATGTCTGGAAAGAGCTAAACAAGCCACATTTGCCAAAATAGGAAAATCCAAAAGGGAAGAGGACTCCGAGAAGTATGTACTCTATTCAAAACTCACAAATCAAGCGTCAAACAAAGTGAACTCCTGGGTGATCGACAGTGGCTCATCCAGACACATCACAGGATTCAGAGAAGCACTAGACTCCATGAAAGAGGAGAATGACGAGGAAGTAACCATTGGAGTTGATTCTACACCCTGTCATAGGAGTTGGAACCTACACTATCAAACTAAAGTTAGGTGTATCATTACAACTTAGAGGAGTGTTATATGTTCTAGGCATCAAGAGGAATCTAGTCTCAATATCAACACTAGAGGACAATGGATACAGAGTGACCTTCATGGACAACAAAGTATTGGCTTGGCCAAAGAACTCATCCATCAAGAAAGATAAAACAATTGGTCAAAGACAAGGCTACTTGTATGAGCTATGCGCAGAGCCCAACTTAGCCCTAATTCATGAAACTACAGATACTAATGAAATCTGGTATAGAAGACTAGGCCACCTAAATTTTAGAGCTTTATCATCAATGAGAGACCTTGTCACAGGTCTACCTAAGCTAAATCAATATCATTCAGGGGCATGCACAGGATGTGCCCTAGGTAAAAATACTAAGGGTTCTTTTCAGAGTAGTTCTAGGAAAACAAGTAAAATTTTAGAGTTAGTTCATTTTGATGTATGTGGACATATGTTTGTACCTTCATTGGAGGGATTTATGTATTATGTAATATTTGTTGATGACTACTCTAGGAAAACTTGGATCTACTTTCTGAAATGTAAAGAATCAGAAGAGATCCTTAATAGGTTTAAAGAATTCAAATCACTAATAGAGAACTACTCAAGAAACAAAATTAAAACCCTAAGAACTGATAATGGGGGGGAATACACATCAGAATTATTTAAAGAGTTTTGTAAAAATTGAGGGATTAAGAGGGAGTTAACAATACCTTACAACTCTCAACAAAATGGGATAGCAGAAAGATAAAATAGGACAATCGTTGAAGCTGCCAAAGCTATGATTCTTGATCAGAATCTAAATATCAATCTTTGGGAAGAAGCAACTAGCACTGTTGTATATATTCTAAACAGATGTCCTCACTCTCATCTTGAAGATAAAACCCCTATGGAAGTCTTTACTAAATCAAAACCGGATATGAGCCACCTTAGGATTTTTGGATGCCCTGTCTATATTCATGTACCTAAGGAGAAAAGATTAAAATTAGAGCCTTCTGGAAAAAGGGGAATCTTTGTAGGATATAGTGAAACCTCCAAGGCCTATGGGATATATATACCTGGTCAAAAGAATATTGAACTAAGGGATATGATCTTTGAAGAAAACTTAGCCTTCAAAAGATCCCAAAGCTCTCTAGACCCTGAAATCTATATCCCCACCCCTAGCTTAGATAGAGAGCCTACTCCTGAGCTTCAGAGGGAGAATCCCGAGGAAACTACAAGTGAAACTCAAAGTCCACCTAGAGAAAACCTTAAGAAAATACCACTATGGGCCACCAAAACTATAGAAGAAGCTCAGGAGTTTGTTGCTCCTTTAGGAACCTTCAGGGAAAGCAAAAGGGCTAATAAATTCACTAGCTATGTTGCCCTTATGAGTGATCTCTCTAAAGCCAAACCAAACAATGTATCAGATGCACTTGAACATCAAGTATGGAAGGATGTCATGTCTGAAGAGTATCAGTCCATTATGAAAGATGATGTTTGGGAGATTGTTCCTAGGCCAACTAAGAAATTTGTGGTTTCATCTAAATGGCTTTTCAAGATCAAACATGCTGCAGACGACAGTATTGAAAAACACAAGGCCAAATTTGTAGTTAGAGGGTTCTCACAAAGGGAAGAAATAGACTATGAAGTGACTTTTGCACCTGTTGCTAGGTATACATCAGTAAGAGTTGTATTAGCCATTGCAACAGCAAAGGGGTGGAAGGTACACCAGATGGATGTTAAGACAACTTATCTAAATGGTGAGATCTCAGAAGAAGTCTACCTAGAGCAACCTAAAGGATTTGAAATTCATGATGCAGAGTCTCATGTGTGTAGACTCAAGAAATATCTCTATGGGCTTAAACAGGCTGCTAGGGCCTAGTATGAAAGAATTGACACCTATCTCTCAAGATTAGGCTTCTCCAAAAGTGATGCAGATCCTAATCTCTACTACAAAAGAAATAAAGGTGATATGCTAATATTGATTTTATATGTTGATGACTTATTAATCACAAGAAATGATCATCTTATAGATCAATGCAAGAAAGATCTATCCAAAGAATTTGATATGAAGGACTTGGGACTCCTTCATTACTTCCTAAGATTGGAAGTATGACAAAATTCTGACAACATTATGATAAACCAAGGAAAGTATACCTTGGATATTTTGAAGAGATTCAGAATGTTGAACTGTAGACCCATGACCTCTCCTATGGAAACTAATTTACATAAAATTAAAGAAGCAGCAGCAAAGTCACAACCCACTAATCCTACTGAATACAGACAGATGATTGGGTCCCTAATGTACCTAGTAAATACAAGACCAGATATCTGTTATGCAGTTAATTCTCTAAGTCAAATTATGTGTGAACCGAAGGAGATACACCTAGTTGCAGTAAAACACATTATGAGATACCTACAAGGTACCCTAAGCCTTGGTCTCAAATATGAGAAAGTTGATATAGACCTACATGGATTTACAGATTCAGATTGGGCTGGAAGTGTGACTGACAGGAAAAGCACTTTAGGGTGTTGCTTTAGTCTAGGTTTAGCTATGATATCTTGGATCAACAGGAAGTAGTCTTTTGTAGCTCAAACCTCCACCGAGGAAGAATACATTGCAGCTTCTATGGCTGCCCAAGAGGCAATATGGCTTAAGAAGTTGCTTGTAGGGTTGTTTGGAGAGCCTATAAAACCCACTGTTTTACACTGTGCCAACCAGAGCTGCATAAAACTTTCAGTAAATCTAGTGTTTCATGACAGATCCAAGCATATTGAGATTCCATACCACTATGTGCGAGATATGGTAGACAGGATTGCAATCCAATTAAAATATGTTTGTACAGGAGATCAAACTGTAGATATTTTGACCAAACCTCTTTCCACAGTGAAGGTTGATCACTTTAGAAAAGGTTTAGGTATGATAGAAAGGTAAATTGATTTGTAATCTATATTTTGCATATTTATAAGATGTTTAATGCGTAAACTTCTTTGTCATGATAGGACATTCTTGGATTTTATCCCCTGGGTTCATATCTAAGAGGTGACAATCTCTCAAGATAATGAACATTTGTATGAAGACATTATAAGGTGACAATCTTATAATGTCCAAACTAGTTATCATGTTGGATCTCTGGTGTATCATGGATGAAGCCATTATTGTGTTATGGTAAAACATTTATATGAAGTGTTAGTGCACCTACCATAACTTGGATAAAGATGAGAATTGAATATTTTCTCATATGATTATCCTTAAGTATTGCGTTCTTAGGCAATACTGATATCACGTGCTAAGATGATATCCTGTCATCACAAGATTAATGCGATAGACATTTTGTATCACATGGTTAGGTGATACTTCATATCTTGTGATTAGGTGATATGATCTCCTAGAAAATTAAAATTATATAAAAGAATGATAACTATCATTTGAATTGTGATGCTTGATACACTACTCTCATTTATCTTACCTAGCTAAGAGTGAGTGTTAATGCATAATAGCTTTAGTAAGATAAATGATTGAATGAGAGATAAATGAAGTCTCTCATTCAATCATTTATCATATCGATTATTAAAATGAATAACCTCAAGCACTCAATTGATAAACATTCTTTGTTTGTATATGATGATTAACTATTCATTATCATAGAATCCCGATTTGATAATCTATTACACTATTTCCATTCACCGATTATCAAATCAGGTTAACCATTGCAAATTTGATTTAATGATTATCGGGTAGACCGAACATCGATTAGTATTGATGTTAGTTTATGTCTGCACCGATTGTTATCGGGTAGTATATTAAAAACACGCCAATTGATATCAGGTGATAAGGCAAGCTTTCAAAGTGTTAAATATAATCATACACCAATTGGCATACACCAATAGTTATCGAGTGTTGAACATACACCATTTGGTTAATAAACACCATGCACTATTGTTATAGCGAAGGGGCACGATCAAGTGATGTCTTGATCGACCATGTCCAAAAGACATGGCCAGTCAAGGCATCACTTGACCATACCCAACCCACTATATATGTCAAATGGTATGTGTGAGAATGGACATCAAAATTTATAAATGCTCCTCTCACTTGCCACATAAAAAGGATAGTCAGATTCATTTATTAATTCAATAATATATAAAACAAGATAATACTAAGTAGAATATAACTTGCATATTGAATGTAAATTGAACATCATTTAAAAAGTTGAAGATAAGGATGAATGGGTAATTGATAGTGGATGCTCACATCATATGATTGGAGATAAAAGAAAATTTCTATCCCTGCAAGAATACAATGATGGTCAAGTAAGATTTGGAGATGACAAAGCATGTATGATCGAAGGTAGAGGTACTATTTCTTTGGATGGTAAGCATAATATTGATAATGTCTCTTATGTAGAAGGTTTAAAGCTTAATCTTTTAAGTGTTGGTCAATTGGTGGACAAGGTGTTCCAACTTCACTTCAAAGATAGAAAATGCAAAATCATTAACAAAACTGGTTTGGAGATTGCAACCAGTACTCAGACTGGAGGTAATATCTTTCACTTGAACACTAGTAATAAGACATGTTTGATTGCTCATATTGATGAGAGGTGGTTATGGCATAGGGGGTTGTGTCATGTTAATTTTGATTGTATTGTTAAGATCAGTTCAAGAAAGGCAGTTAGAGATATACCTAAGATTATGAAGCCTCATAATCCGGTATGTAAGGAATGCCAATTGGGAAAGAAAGTTAGAACTTATTTTAAGAGCATACACAATAAATCTAATGATGTGCTTGATTTAATTCATACTAACTTATGTTGTCCAGCAAGGACTAGAAGCTTTCAAGGTGATAGGTATTTCATGCTAATAATTTAAGATTATTCTAGAATGATGTGGGTGACTTTTCTAAGGGAGAAGTTTGAAGCTTTTGAGAAATTCAAGATCTTTAAAGAAAAGGTAAAAACTAAAACTGGATTGAAAATCAAATGTCTGAGATCAGATCAAGGCGATAAGTTCACTTCTCATGAATTCAACAGGTATTGTGAGACAAATGGAATTAGGAGACAATTATCTACACCTTGGACTCCTTAGCAGAATGGTGTAGTGGAAAGGAAGAATATAACCATTTTGGATGCATCAAGAACCATGATGATGGAAGCCAAATCACCTCACATCTACTAGAGAGAATCAGTGAGTACAATAGTCTACACATTCAACAAAGTTTATATCAAAGGTGAAACTGGTAAGACTCCTTATGAATTATGGTTTGGACATACACCTATTGTTAAATATTTTAGAATTTTTGGAAGTAAATGTTATATCAAAAGGGATGATTCAATTGGGAAGTTTGATCCTAGATGTGATGAAGGAATATTTCTTGGATATTCAAATTAGAGCAAAGTATATAGGTGTTATAACAAAAGATTGCAGAAAATTGTGGAAAACGTAAATGTGAAAGTGGATGAGCAATACAGAATTCATTCTATATCACATGATAGGGAACCGACAGTGTAAATGATCATAACTGAATCGGCAATGCCTCAACTGGTACAAGACACTGAGACAGTTACACCAATACAATCAGAAAATTCAACTATGATTGATGATCAGAATAGTGAACCTGAAGTTCAAAAGACACCACAGTATGTAAGATTAAATCATTCTGAAGATCAAATCATTGGAGATAGGAAAATGGGAGTTATGACAAAAAGAAGACTTGCAAATGAAGATGTATGTCTTTTTTCTCAAATTGAACCAGCATCTGTTATTGAAGCTTGTAAAGATAAACATTGGTTAAAGGCTATGAAAGATAAATTAGATCAGATAGAGAAGAATGAGACTTGGACTTTAGTTCCCTGACCTAAAAATAAGAATGTTATTGGAACTAAATGGGTTTTTAGAAAGAAACTAAATGAGGATGGCCAGTTTGTAAGAAACAAGGCTAGATTGGTTTTTAAAGGATATTCTCAAATGGAAGGAATTGGTTATGGTGAGACATTTGCACCTGTAGCTAGAATTGAAGTTGTTAGACTATTTCTTGCCTATGCAACATATAAGAACTATGAGGTCTATCAAATGGATGTTAAATGTTCATTTTTCGATTGTGAACTTGAGGAAGAAGTATACATTGAGCGGCCTAATGGATTTTCACTGATAGATAACAAACATATGGTTTGTAGGTTAAGGAAAGCAGTATATGGATTGAAACAAGCTCCTAGAGCTTGGTATGCAAGGTTGGATAAATATCTTTTGAAGCTTGGTTTTACTAAAGGCAGTGTTGACATTAATTTATATTACAAGATCATTGATGATGATATTCTGATTATTGAAGTATTTGTTGATGATATCATTTTTGGAGGAGAAGATAAATTATGCATGGAATTCTTTAATAATATGAAGAATGAATTTGAAATGTCTATGATTGGTTAAATGATATTTTTCTTAGGTTTGCAAATTACTCAAACTTACAAAAGGCATTTTTATCTGTCAAACTAAGTATCCAAGGGAATGGTTGAAGAATTTTGGTATAGATAATTCCAAACCGGTAAGTACTCCTATGGTAACAAGTGAGAAACTATCTATCAAAGACACATTTGCACCGGTGAATTCAACAAGGTATAAGTCTATGATTGATGGATTGTTATATCTAACTCAGAATAGATCAGATATTATGAATGCAGTAAGTATTGTTTCAAGATATCAAATTAATCCTAAAGAAAATCATGAATGTGCAATAAAGAGGATATTCCGGTATTTGCAAGGAACAATAGAATATGGCTTATGGTATTCTAGAGATGATAACTTCACTTTATGTGCATATACAAATTTGGATTGGGTAGGAGATGCTGATGAAAGGAAGAGAACTTTTGGTGGAGCTTTCTTTCTTGGAAAGAAATTGGTTTCATGGATCAACAAAAAATAGTCATGCATTTATTTATCTACTGCAGAAGCTGAATATGTTGCAGCAACAACTAATTGTAGACAAGTCTTGTGGATGAAGCAAATGTTGAAGGATATCATGGTAAATTGTAGTGAACTGGTAGTTATCTATTGTGATAACTCTGCAGCTATTGACATGTCTAACAATCCAGTATTTCACTCTAAGGCTAAGCACATATCAATAACGTATAACTTTTTGAAGGACAAGGTGGAAGAAAGGAAGTCAAATTGGTTTATGTGAACACTAAAGAGAGTATTGCAGATATATTCACTAAACCATTGTCTAAAGAATCATTTGAATATTTGAGAGACAACTTAGGGGTATCTACCCCTCTGCTAGAAACTTAGCTAATGGTACAATGCATCATTCTGATATGGATCATCAACATTATCCTTTGCTCCGGATTGATGTAGTGGTGCTACTACTCAGGGGGAGTAGTCAGCTTTGAGATTCACAAAATTTTGATATCTATGTCATATCTTTGGCATTGATGTTAGGTCCCAAAGACAACTGAGAGGGGGGGGGGGGTGAATCAATTGTCTAATAAATTCAACCAAAATTAACTTAATCAAACCTTAATGCTTAATATTGGTAAACCAAACTTTATGTCGGTAGGCAGTCTTACAGTTAATTGCAATACCGGTAAAGATTAATGCATGAAACAGAAAGACAACAACATCCACAACACATAACACCAATGTTTGTACGTGGAAACCCTGTAAGGGGAAAAACCACGGTGGGAAGCCTTACCCACAATCAAATGATACTACTGCAGATAGTATGTGTTTACAATATGGATTATACACATGCATAAAGACCAACTGCCTAGAGGTCACTGCTCAATCACAAAATGAGAGTCACACTGACTACAATTGGATGGTTAAATCCAATGATAATGTACTACACAAAATAGCATCTTCATATGCTGGACTCAGTACCAGTGTAGTTCTGATTGCCTTCACAAAACCCTCCTTCAACCTTCAAATGATGTCTGCGTGTATAGCTCTGCTTATTTTAGCATATACTCTATTAGAAATCTTTTTCCCAATCGCATATCAATCTTACAAATAAGATCTTACATATATACCATAACCTAAGACCAATTGAATAGGTCGGCTCACTAAAAGATATTACAATAAAATCAATAACAAACAAATCAATATCCGATGCATGATGTCGGCTCAATGCATTTACAATAATAATAAATCATTTCCATAACATGTCGTGCTGATCTAGAATAGATAAGTCTGCCAATGCTTATCCTGGACCTATTTGCCGGTAATAGAAAATATGCAAACCCGAATAAATAAATAACCAAATAACCAAAACCAAGTGATCAAATAATATCTTCGACATAACTAAGTAGTTTCCAAGTCATTCCAAGTGTCGGTAAACAATATAATCTATCAGTGAACCAAATATCAGTTTCTTGCATAATTCTCTGTCTTGCCAGTGAACATAACCAAAATCTCCAAGTGCTGATAAATGTTGACAAGCACTGAAAAGTGTTGACATCAATGACAAGACCATATCAACATATCCAAAATACCAATAATCTCCCCCTTTGGCATTGATGGCAACACAAGATGGAAAAACCATCATAGTGCCAAAATAGAAATGCCAAAAACCAAAAACCAACAATCTCCCAAAGAGATCATTAACCAGAAATCAAAAGTACACAATATCTCTTCCCAAAGGATAAAGCCTCTTCCCCTAGGAATAATATGTGTTATCCATGTGTTTTTCCATATCAATCTCTCCCCCTTTGACATCAAATGCCAAAGAAATACAAAACCAAATACAAAATACCAATTCATTCAATATACCAACTACTCCCCCTTAGAAGTAGCTCTCCTCATCAAAGCTGGAATAAAATATTTCTCTATTAATTCTATCGATTGATGACAGACATCAACTATCTAAGTCTCTACCGGTGGGGGTAGGACTCCAAGTTGCTCTCTGAGATACTCAAATGCTTCCTTAGGCAAAGACTTTGTAAAAATATCTGCAATCTTCTCTTTAGTATTCACATTAACCAATTTCACTTCTTTTGCCTCAACATTCTCCTTCAGAAAGTTCAGCTTGATAGAAACATGTTTCGTTTTAGAGTGAGGTACCAGGTTCTTTGATATATCAATTGCTATTGTATTGTCATAGCAAATAGTGATAGGTTCTTTGCAATTCACCTTTATGTCCTTCAACATTTGCTTGATCCATAATATCTGTGTATAGTTGGTTGCTGCTGCAACATATTCTGATTCCGCTGTTGATAAACTTGTACAACTCCGTTTCTTGCTCAGCCATGAAATTAGTCTACTGCCAAGAAAAAAAGCTCCGTCGGTGGTTCTTTTTCTGTCATCCACATCTCCTACCCAATTAGCATTTGTGTATGCATATAAGTCAAACTTTTCATCTCTAGGATACCATAAACCAAGATTTTTAGTGCCTTGTAGGTACCAGAAAATCCTTTTTACTGCCGATTCATGATTTTCTTTAGGATTACTCTGAAATTTTGAAACGATACATATTGCATTCATAATATTAGGTCTTGTTTGTGTCAAAATATAGTAAACCTCCTATCATAGATTTGTATCTAGTCTGATTAGCAGGTGTAGATTCATCCTTCAAAGATAATTTTTCATTTGTAGTCATAGGTGTGCTTACCAGTTTACAATTCTCCATGCCAAATTTCTTTAGTAATTCCTTCATGTACTTAGATTGATATAGTAATATACCTTTATCAGTCTGTGAAATCTACAATCCTAAAAAGAATTTTATCTCTCCAATCATAGACATTTCAAATTCTTGCTGCATTTTGTTAGAAAAGTCTTTACACAAACCATCTTCTCCTCCAAAGATTTTATCATCAACAAAAACTTCAATAACCAAGATGTCATCATTAGTCACTTTGTAGTAAAGATTGTTGTTAGCATTACCTTTTGTGTAATGAAGCTTCAAAAGATATTTGTCCAATCTTGCATACCAAGCTCCAGGAGCTTGTTTCAATCCATATAAAGCTTTCCTTAACTTGCAAACCATGTCTTTGTTATCTGTCAAAGAAAATCCATCAAGTTGCTCAATGTAAACTTCTTCTTCAAGATCTCCATTCAAAAATGCACATTTAACATCCATTTGATATACCTTATAGTTCTTGTGTGCTGCAAAAGCCAATAATAGTCTTACTGCCTCAATTCTAGCTACTGGTGCAAAGGTTTCATTGAAATCAATTCCTTCTTTATGAGAATATCCCTTACACACCTATCTTTCTTTGTTTTCGATTACCATGACATCTTCATTAAGTTTATTTATGAAAAACCCATTTAGTTCCAATTACATTTTTGTCCTTAGGCTGGGAAACTAATGACCAAGTGTTATTCCTTTCAATTTGTTCCAATTCATCTTCCATTGCTTTAATCTAATATTTATCTTCACATGCTTCATTTATTGATGTAGGTTCAATTTGAGAAATAAGACATACCTCTTCATTTGCCAATCTTCCTCTAGTCATAACTCCTTGAAATTTGTTTCCAATTATCTGATCTTCAAAATGATTCAATTTTACATACCAAGGTGTTTTTGCTTGCTGTTGTTCTTCAGTGACTATTGTATCTCCAGATGATGCCTTGTAACTGGATCACCATTTTGTACCGGTGTATTCATAATAGGTTCATTTGTGATTATCTCAATTGTCGGTTCAAAGTCTGTGTACCTTGAATTTCCTCTAAATTGTTCATCAATCTTCACATTTGCACTCTCAACAATTTTATGCAATCTCTTGTTAAAACATCTATATGCCTTTCTCTTAGATGAATAACCAAGAAATATTCCCTCATCACTTCTAGCATCAAATTTTCCAATATACTCATCTCTTCTAATATAACACTTCCAAATATTCTGAAATATTTAAGAGTAGGAGTATTACCAAACCATAGTTCATGTGGGGTCTTACCAGTTTCTCCTCTGACGTGAACTCTGTTGAATGTATAAAAAACTATATTGACTACTTCTCTCCAGTATATATGAGGTATATTTGCTTTTGATATCATACTTCTAGTTGCATCCAAGATAGTTCTATTTTTCCTTTCCACAACTCCATTCTATTGGGGTGTTTGGGGTGCTAACAATTGTCTTCTGATCCCATTCACTTCATAGAATGCATTAAATTCCTTAGATGTGAATTCACCTCCTTGATCTGATCTCAAACATTTTATTTTCTTACCGGTTTCATTTTCTACCATCACCTTGAATAGTTTGAATTTCCTAAATGCTTCAGATTTTTCTCTTAGAAAAGTAACCCAACACATTCTAGAATAGTCATCAATGATTAGCATAAAATATCTATCTCCTTGTATACTTCTAGTTCTTGCTAGAACACATATATCAGTATGAATTAAGTAAAGAAAGTTGTTAGACTTCTTTGGAATGCTTTTGAAAGATGCTCTAACTTGCTTTCCAAATTGACATTCCTTACATACCATATTGTGAGGTTTAACAATCTTAGGTAGATCTCTAACTGCCTTAGTAGTACTAATTTTCACAATGCAATCAAAGTTTACATGACAAAGTCTTTTATGCCATAACCAACTTTCATCAATATGTGCAATCAAACATGCTTTCTCATTGTTGTTCAAATGAAAGATATTACCTCTAGTCTAATTACCGGTTGCAATTTCCAAACCAGTTCTATTTAAGATTTTGCATTTACCATTCTTGAATTGTAACTGAAATCCTTCCTCAACTAATTGACCAACACTCAAAAGATTATGCTTCAAACCTTCAACATAGTAAACATTATTAGTATTGTGCTAACAATCAAAAGATATAGTGCCTTTTCCTTTGATCAAACAAGCTTTATCATCTCCAAATCTTACTAGACCTCCATTGTAATCCTGAAAGTTTAAGAATTTACTCTTATCACTAGTCATATGATGTGAACATCCTGAATCAATAATCCCTTCATCCTTATCTTCAACTTTAGCTATTAGGGCTTGCTCTACCGGTTGAACAGTAGATACTGGCTGATCTTCTGTTATAGCAACAAAAGCCCATCCATTGTCTGTTGGATCTTCATCAAAATCATCAGTAACTCCTTCATCAGCATAATAACAAGATTTGTCTCTATTCTTCTTAAACTTGTATTTCTGATAGTCAGGGTTAGGCTTATATGTTCTTTTAGCTTCTTCTCTTAATCTTGCATATCTATCAGGACATATAGATGCCATATGACCAATCTTATTATAGTTAAAACATTTAAAGTGTGCTTTACCTTCATACTTACTTCCAATTGGACCTTTAGGTATTTTCCTTTCAAATAATGCTTCAAGTTCTTCAAGTTCTTCATTTTCTCTCCTGCTTTCTTCAAGTTCTCTTGCATAGAAGACTTTCCAATCAGATTTATCATGTGATGATGATGATGATGCTATAGTTGATGATGATTCTTTAAAGGCTAGATCTGTCTTGATAGTAGTAATAGGACCAAACTCCTCAAGCTCAAAAGTTGAAAGTTTTCCAACCAAAGTGTCTCTAGATATTGATGCATTAGGTATTGTTCTTAATTCATTTATATCAGTAACTTTCATTTTATATGCCGATGGAAAAGCTCTTAAAACTTTAGAAACAATCTCATCTTCACTTAAGGTTCCTCCACAACATTGTATACCCAAAACAATTTCATTTACTCTTTCCATAAAAGCAGAAATTCTTTCATCTTCTTTCATTTTCAGACTTTCATACCTGAACCAGAAGCATTCAAGTTTTGCAATTTTGACTGTGGAATCTTCTTCATTCAGTGTTTCTAGTTTGTCCCAAAAAGCTTTAGTAGTAGATCTATTTGACAATCCCATGACTTGTTGATCTGACAATGCGCTCAAAAGTGCTTCTCTTGCTTTGCAATCATTTTCCTCATCTTTTCCTAAGGTTGGTGGAATAGGCTAATCGGGAGCAGGAGCCATATAGCCATTCTTTGTAACCTTACATATATCCTTTCCAATGCAATTCAAGTGTGTCTCCATCTTGATCCTCCATATGCCATAGTTGGTTCCATCAAGTTTTAGACTGTCCTTCCTGAAATAGTTGGTAGACATTGGATCTCCTCAAGGTGTTAAACTTCTGCAAAAAGAGGACTAGGATCTCATACCAATTGTTAGGTCCCACAGATAACTGGTCAACAAAAATTAACTTAATCTAACCTTAATGTTTAATATCGGTAAACCAAACTTTATGATGGCAGACAGTCTTAACAGTTAATTGCAATACTAGTAAAGATTAATGCATGAAACAGAAAGACAACAACATCCACAACACATAACACCAATGTTTGTATGTGGAAACCCTGTAAGGGGAAAAACCATGGTGGGAAGCCTTACCCACAATCAAATGATACTACTGTAGATAGTATGTGTTTAGAATATGGATTCTGCACATGTAGAAAGTCCAACTGCCTAGAGCTCACTGCTCAATCACAAAATGAGAGTCACACAGACTACAATTGGATGGTTAAATCCAATGATAATGTACTGCACAAAATAACATCTTCATATGCTGGATTCAGTATCGGTGTAGTTCTGATTGCCTTGACAAAACCCTCCTTCAACCTTCAAATGATGTTTGCATGTATAGCTCTGCTTATTTTCACATATACTCTAATACAAATCTTTTTGCCAATCTCATATCAATCTTACAAATAAGATCTTACATATATACCATAACCTAAGACCAATTGAATAGGTCAGCTCACTAAAAGATATTACAATAAAATCAATTACAAACAAATCAATATCTGATGCATGATGTTAGCTCAATGCATTTACAATAATAATAAATCATCTCCATAACATGTCGTGCTGATCTAGAATAGATAAGTCTGTCGGTGCTTATCCTGGACCTATTTGCCGGTAACAGCAAATATGCAAACCCAAATAAACAAATAACCAAATTGCCAAAACCAAGTGATTGAATAATGTCTTCGACATAACCAAGTAGTTTCCAAGTCATTCCAAGTGTTGGTGAACAATATAATCTGTCAATGAACCAAATACCAGTTTCTTGCATAATTTTTTTGTCTTGCTGATGAACATAACCAAAATCTCCAAGTGTTGATAAGTGTTGACAAGCGATGACAAGTGTTGACATCAATGACAAAACTATATCAACATATCCAAAATACCAACAATTGATGTCAAAGGGGGAGAGTCATATGTGAAAAATAATGTTTACGGGAGATAGATTCAGATTGGACTGCACTCCTCAGGGGGAGTTAGTTTTTCATGAGAAATGTTTGACACTTCTTGGCACTTAGATGTTTTCTTTTTTACATCTAGTGTTGCCATCAATGCCAAAGGGGGAGATTGTTGGCAATATGGAGGAGCTGATTATGTGTTGCATTGATTTTTTGTCATTGATGTCAACACTAGCTATTATGGTTGGTTACCGACAGACAGGTTTTGGTTATTAACAAAAGATCTAGTGTTACCGGCAGAAAGAACTATCTATTGGACACTTATGACATGTTTGGATCAATGGAGTATGTTTGGTTTTATGTGTTAAATGTCTTTGGAGCATGTTTTGGTCAGTTGGTATTGACTTGGTGATTGGATGCTATCATACACTCTAGTAAGCCTATATCGGTAAGGGTTTAAGGTTTTACCGGCAGAGCTTTTACTGAGAATCTTTGACAGGATGCATAAGTGGTGTTGGTGCAACTTCTAGATGGAATTCAGGATACAGAAGGTGATTCTTGATTATTCCTCATCTAGTTGGAGACGTGATGGACCAAGATTAGGTTCGGTACCTATCTAGGTTATGGACTGGTATCAAGTTAATGTGTTCTCTACATGTTACCGAGATGATTTATGGATTGTTAATATTGTTTTGGTCTAAAGCCAACATGGCATATCATTGTAATATGGATGTATGTAATTATCTTATTGTAACATCTTTTAGGTGGCTGACCTAATTGGTTTAGGCCTTAAGGTTTGTATAAATTGATGTAAGATCTCATTGTAGATCATGGGATGGGAATTGAAATATATGTTGTGGTCATGGAATGTAATATCATATGCAAAGGAGATTTGGTCGATCATTGAAGATTGAATTGGGTTTATGTAAGAGGTCAAAGGCCTCCGATATTGAGCTTAACCAAAACTGTAATCATGCATGGTAGATGCTATGTTTGGTAGTTCATTCTTCTAGATTTTTGTCCAATTGTTTTGAGGTAGTTATAACCTGTCTGTAGTCAGTGAGACTCTTTTGTAATGAGTAGTACACTTTAGTCAATGTGCCTTCCTGCATGTGCAGGCCCCTCATTGTATCACATACTTTCTATAGAAGTATCATCTGACTGTGGGTAGGCTTCCCAACATGGTTTTTCCCTTTTCCAGGTTTTCCATGTACAAATCATGGTATTATGTGGTATGGTTGCATTGTGTTGATTATTTGTTTCATTCTTAAGTTTTATTGCTTATCAGTATCTGGTTTTTCTATTCCGGTACTCAATGTTTATATGCTTCGGTTAAAGGTTGTAAAGTGATTTGATTGATATAATCTATTGACAACTGATTCACCCCCCCCCCTCTCATTTGTCCATTGGTTATCCTAACAATAATCACATAAATGCAACTCACAACACCAGATGTATGAGGAAAACCTCAGTGATAAATGTTGCTAGAGACTACTACTCCAATCCAACCTCACAAGTGGAACACTGAATTACAAAGATTTAGGGCACCAAACCAAGGAGCACCAACCCTTGCACCAAGCTCCAACTTGGTGATTTATAGTGAAATGCAATTTTGATACAATTATAGCTTCTGGTTGTAAATGAGTTCTGCAACTCTTGATCAAATAGCTATCTGTTGGTTAACCATCTTCTCTTCTTCACTAGATCTCACACTATAGGTTAACATATTGCTCTCTCTGATTCTTGGCCTCTCTTCTCTTTCTCTCATAGTCTCACAACACACTGTATTACACTTGGGTGCCTTCTTGATCAATCACACCTCACTAGTTAGATCAACTATTAGACTTACTACAGTTTACCAGTTCTTTATCACAACTTGTTAAACCCTCTCAATGGTTTGCTTGTTAACTCACTCTGCAACTTTCTTAGAATAAATTATAAGGGAGATGATTATTCTCTTCACTCAGGCTCTCTTCACTCTTCTTCTTCACATCAAGCATCCATATTTTTTGTATCGAGCTCATCTATTTATAAACTTGGATTCCCACCCAAAACTGCATTCAACAATGTTGTGTTAGGTTTTTCCTTCTCCAACTTGAACCCAATAATATTTGATTCGATCCACTTTTTCAGGGATATGATCTTCACAACAATGATCAATACTAGTAAAGCTTTGTATTCCAATGTGCGTTTTCTAAATTTGGAGGTCTACACCACACTTTTATGCTTTTCTCTATCATTTGCCATTAATGGCTTTGTTGTTTCCTTCATTAAACGGGTATGAAAATCAAATCTTCTTGCAGGATCAGTTCAGTCACTTTTCCATCTTTCCTTCATCAAGCCACAATCCTCTAACATCCTCAGTGACTTGCAGGTTCTTGATAAAAGTCAACCTGCTTGCATATTTGTTATGTCGATGCACACTCCACTGACTTGTACAATACCTCCATCTAGCATCTAACTATCATGCTTGTCAACAACCACCTCTACTCGGATTCCTATGTCAGTTTCACATTCTTTCTCAACCAAGGTAGAATATCGGATTAGTTCACCTTATCGATATGACCATCAAACATCCTCTGTATCAACATCACATCCCAGGTTTGTGCCTTACTGGTAAGCTTGCTAATTGGTAGATGGCACAATTCATGTGTACCAGTAGCCTTCCTTTTGTCTTCTTACTCTCATGTGCATTGCCATCATATGCCTTTCTCTTCTTACACCAGTCACCACTTCTTACTTACTGGTGACCTTGATAAACTGGTTGACATCAATGCCAACTTAATGCCAATAATGCTAACAATCTCCCCCTTTGGCATTGATGTCAACTTATAGAAAGACACTTCATACTGGTAGATTTTTCCCCCTTTGACAGAATGAAAAAGGGTATTGACCACTCCCCCTTTGATCCATACCAAGCTCCCTCTTAGACTGTTACCAGGGATTGCAGCTGGTAGTGAGATTTGGTTCAAGAGTTATAGATGTTGCTATCAACTCCCCCTGAACCATATAAATCCTTCCTTTTGGAAGTGCATAAGGAAGATGACATAACTCCCAACTTGTGTCTTAGGTACTCAAAGGTGCTTACCGACAATGGTTTGGTGAAAATATCCGCTACTTGTTCTTCAGTAGAGACATAATCCATCCTTACTTCCTATCCTTCAACCTTCTCTCTGAGAAAATGATACTTGATGGCAATGTCCTTTGTCCTATAATGCATCACCGGATTCTTTACTATGTTGATTAAACTCAAATTATCACACTAGATGAGAATATGATCAGTGATGTCCACATGTATGTCTTTGAGGGTTTTCTTCATCAAAAGCACCCGAGAGTAGATTGTAGCAACACCAATGTATTCTTCTTCAACAGTTGATAGGGAAACATAATCCTGCTTCTTGCTATGCCACGAGATCAGCTGGTCACCTAGGAAGAATGCACCACCACTTGTGCTCTTCTAGTCATCTATGAAACCTTCCCAATCAACATCAGTGTATGCTTCCAAGGTGAATTCCCCTTGTTTAGGGTACCACAATCCATAACTGAGTGTTCCTTAGAGGTACCTAAATATTCTTCTTACAACATTCATATGTGACTGCTTAGGTGCAGCTTGAAATCTAGCCACCATGCATACTACCTATACTATATCTAGTTTAGAAGTAGTTAGATACAATACACTACCTATCATGGATCTATACAATGTCTGATCCACCACCGGTGATTCATCATTCTTTCTTAATTTTCTTTCGGCCAACATGGGAGTACTTACTAGTTTACAATCCTCCAGTTGAAATTTATTCAACATATCCTTTGCATACTTAGTTTATGAGATAAAAATTCTCTTATCTTGCTGTAGTATCTACAAACCAAGGAAGTATGTCAATTCACCAAGCATTGACATCTCTAATTCTAATTGCATCTGATCAACAAATTCTTTGCAAAGGGTGTCTTTGTTTCCTCCAAAAATAATGTCATCTACATACACAACCACAATGATCATGTGGTTTCCATCTTTCTTTATATATTAACTGATGTCAGCACTTCCCTTTTTGAATCCTTGCTCCTTAAAGTATTGATCTAATCTTGAATACCATGCTCTAGGAGCTTTCTTTAAGCCATATAGGGCCTTCTTCAACTGACACACAAATATTTCATCATCATGTAGCAGAAACCCTTCTGGTTGCTCCAGGTACACTTCTTCCAAATTTCCATTTAGGATGGTAGATTTTACATCCATATGATATAATTTATAACCCTTGTAGGTAGAATAGGCTAGAAACATTCTAATTGATTCTAATCTAGCTACCAGTACAAATGTTTCTTCAAAGTCAATTCTCTGTACCTGAGAGTATCCTTTGCACACTAGTCTAGCTTTATGCCTAAAAATTTTACCTTCTTCATTCATATTATTTTGGTAGACCCATTTAGTGCCAATGATGTTCTTGTCTTCTGGTCTAGGGATTAATTCCCAAGTCTTGTTCTTCTGAATCTATTGCAGTTCTTCTTCCATGACATTCATCCATTCTTGTCTTTTACTGGCCTCATTGAATGTTTTAGGTTTTACTTCACTCATGAGGCATAAGTTCACTTATTCATCATTGCGGGCAAGTCTTATTCTAGTTTGCACACCATCACTCTTGTTTCCTAGATTTTGTTCTCCCAAGTGAATAAACTACACATACCGGTTGGGATCCTTCTTGGATGGTTCTTCTTGTTCATTTTCTAACTGAGCTTCCCTACCTTCATCACCATAATGATCATGCCAGTTTATCTATTATTGACTTCCTTTGTGCATTTCCTCATCAACTTTTACATACACACTCTCAATGACTCTTCTTGGTCTTTTGTTGTAGCATTTGTAGGCCTTGCTATTAGATGAGTAACCAAGGAAGATTCCTTCATCACTCCTCGAGTCGAAACTACCTAGACCATCCATGTCTCTCTTGATAAAGCACTTGCTTCCAAATACTTTGAAGTATTTGACTGATGGTTTCTGGTCATACCACAACTCATAAGGTGTCATTATGTTGTTTTTCTTAGTTGAACCCGATTCAAGGTATATGCGCCAATATGAAAAATTTCCTTCCAATATGTGTCTAGAAAATTGGACTTATTTAACATGGTTATGTCCATCTCTTTGATTGTCCTATTCTTCCTTTGTACCACACCATTTTGGTATGGTGTCATAGGGTCTGAGTATTGCCTTCTAATTCCATGTTTTTCACAATAATCTTCAAATTCATTCGATGTGAACTCTCAACCCTGATCTGATCTTAGAAATTTTAGCTTGCACCCACTTTCCTTCTCCACCATCTTCCTAAAGATCTTGAATCTGTCAAATAATTATGACTTATCTTGCAAGAAAGTGACCCAAGTCATTCTTCAATAATCATCAATAAAGAGCATAAAATATCTTTCATCAACAAGAGCTCTTGTCCTAGTTGGACCACATAGATCTGTATGCACAATTTCAAGTGGTCTTGAGGTGTTTTCTCTTTTGTCCTGAATCTCACCTTAGTCTGCTTCCCTTTTACACATTCATCACAAAATGTGCTTATTGGTTTGATGATGGGTGGAATATTCTTTACACATCCTTTTTTTCTTACTGCAACTAAGTTATCAAAGTTTATGTGGCCTAATCTTCGGTGCCACAACTAGCTTTCATCAACCTATCATATCATGCATTGGGACTCATAGAATTCCTTCAAATTCTAAACATTATCATGTGTTCTCTTTCCTTCTGCCACAACCAAACTGGTACTGTTTTTCTTTATTTAGCAACTAGTTGATTCAAAGTTGAATTTACAACCTTTGTCACACATTTGATTCACACTCAATAGATTGTTCTTTAAGCCTTCCACATAATATACATCACGTGCCTTCAATTTTCCATCAATATTTAGAGTACCATTTCCCTTTATTTTGATGGATGAGTTATCTCTAAATCTTATTGAACCACCATCCCAGTCTTCAAGTTTGATTAAATTTTTTTTTATCACTGGTCAATGTGATTGGAACAACCACTATCTACAACCCATAGATTTTTCCTTTTAGCATGTAAAGTAGTCCTCACTATCAAACTTGATTCTTCCTTGTCCTTTTCTTTCTCAACCCATACCGGTTTGGTTTCCTTCTTCTCGTTAGCTGCTATTTTGAGCTCCAATTCAACTGTTGATTCTAGATCAGGATTTGTCTTCTTTTGCTTGATCTGCCTGTTTTAACAAAACTTTGCTCTGTGTCCAAATTCTTGACAATTATAGCATTCCATATTTTCATTTAAAGATGAATCTTTGAATTTATTCTAGGACACTAGTTTATTCTTCCTACATTCAAAACTCCTATAACCAAATCCATTGCACTGATAACAGAAAACATTCATATCCTAGAGTGCATTAAAACGATTTCTACTTTCATAAATCATAATGAGCTTATTGGTTAATATACAATCAACTATTCTATGCCCAAATTTGTTACACCGGTAATAGTAACTATGAAAGTTTGAAACATACTGGTTAGGTTTCCTTGGTCCTCCAATTGATTGCCTCATTGGGGGTCTTCCCTTCATGCTTTTGACACTAGTGAATCCTTCATGGTCAAATCTTTTATTTATCTTTGGATTTGCATGTTGATACAATGAGTGTGGCCTCTAGTTCATTGATTGTGTATATCAGTTTGTGTGGCGATTTCTAACAGCTTCTGCATATGTCATTTTACCAATATCCTTGCTTATAGTGAATTTCTTCTTCTCTTCACCTTCATTTGAAGAGGTGAACTATATCTCTTTACTGGATGTGTCTTTGTTTTTTGAAATTTGACCTTCTTCAAAAACTAAGCCACCAGTATCTTTGGATTGATTCTATTTTCTCAACATCTTGTCTAAAGCTTCAGTGATGCCTTCATATTTGCTTCTCACTTTTATTTCTTCCTTACTTTCTTCAAGTTCCTTTCTGAGCTTCACTATCTCTCCTTCTAGATCTTGATGCTCCTTTTCCTTATTCATTAGATCAGAGGATGTAACTTCACATATCCTCTTGGCTTCTTCTAACTACACTTTCAAGTCAGATATAACTTGATTGGACTCATCCAGGGATTGCTTCAAGAGACCTTGTTCATCTATTGTAGCAAGATTGACCTTCTTGAGTCATCTTCTTATTTTACTTAGCTCCTCAAGAGCACTTATAAGCTCTCCTTCTAAATCCACTTCAGCCTCAATATTTTCTTCTTCCTCATCTTTTCCAACTGGTTCATCAAGTACCATAAAGAGATTAACTTTGTTTTCATTCTCATGATAGTCATCTTCTGATGCACTTTATTCATCTATGACATCATCCTCAATAATGTATAGGTTGTTATGCTTTTGGTAGCCTCTTCTTCCTTACCGGTAGACATTTCTTTCTTTATCTTTACTAGCAAATCTACTAAAATGACTTGACTCATCTCCACTGGTTTCATTATAAGGACATTTTGCAACAAAGTGTCCAACTTTACCACAATTAAAACATTTTAGTGGTAGCTCTCCTTTATACTTTCTGGATCCTCTTTTGAGCTTTCTAACAAATTTTGCTACCTCTGCATTAGAGTCTTCACTGGATCCTTTATGAGTAGCTACTTCTTGTCCTTTCTAGGTGGTGTTGAACATTGCCTCTTTCCTTAAGGATGCATCACCGGTTGTTCTCATTTCATAGGTTGTTAGTGAGCCAGATAGCACATCCATTGTAAAGATTTTTAGATCCTTGGCTTCTTCTATGACAAAAATCTTTGTATCATACTTAGGTGTAAGTGACCTAAGTACATTCTTGACAAGGATCTCATCTGCAATTTATTCCCCAAGTCCTTTGACCTGGTATTCACATTTTCATCAAATCTGTGAAGGTAGTCTGCAATCTTTTCATCATCCTTCATCTTGATGCTTTTAAGTTGGCCCCTTAGTGCTTGCAGCTTGGCCTCTTTGACTTTTGTATCTCCTTCAAATAACCTCTTTATTTTATCCTAGGTTTCCTTGCCAAATGCATAGTGCATGACATTAACAAACTCATTATCAGACAACCCACTCAAGATAGCATGTTTGGCCTTTGCATTGCTAATGGATAGGGCCACCTTGATGAATGTTTAGAAAACTAAAATTGATTGAAATTTGGACAAAATCCATTTATTTTTTAAATTAGGGTTTTAGGACCTAACCACTGACTTAAAATTTTGAATTTTGGAAAAAGGGAGGGAAATTGAAAGTTTGAATTTTAAACAAGAAGACAAATCTAAAAACAATCGTAAATCTGAAAAATTAAATGTGAGTTCAATTTTTGCACAAGTTCAAGTTGATTTTTAAAAATCAAGGTTTAACAACTAACCACTTAATTTTGTAAATTTGAATTTGCAAATTGAACAGGACAATGATGAAATTAAATTTTTCAAGCAAATAAATTTTCAGATCTAAAACAATAGATATCAATTTTTTCCAAGACACAAGTTCAATTTCAATTTTTTGAAAATGAGGGCTTTGATTGAATTAACTACTAAGTTTTATAAATTTGCACTAAAATTAAACTTGTAAATGAAAATATGCAATGATTTGAAATGTCAATCATGCAAGATGTCGGGTTCACCAAAATGTAATGGTGGTGAAAGAGGGTGGTGAAGAGATCAAGAGGAAACATTTTCTCTCCTCAAGAGAAGGAGTGAAAGTTTCACCAAAGATTATCCTTAACCTTTTCATGCACATTACATTAAAGGAGGGGGGAGAATTCAGTAGACCCAATCTCACTAGGAAGAGATTGAATGCTAAGTGAATTGACAATGGATTTGGAAAGTAAAAGTAACCCCTCTTTTAGAATGTAAAAGGTTGAATTATTTGATTTAAGACTAACTGAAAAAGAGACAAAGAAATGACTATAACTTGATATAAGAATGTGGGATGAATTCGTGCAACAAGAATTGGTAGTAAAATGTTGAGACAGCTCCTATGCAAATTTCAGTGAAAGTTGTTAGGACCATGTTGAAAGTGCACATGGTCCTCCAAAAAATTTGCGCGTTGAAAAGGGTTTTTTCACCTATGAGAATGAAGTCCAAATCTACAAATACAGTTGCACACCTACAACCTATACTAAGAAAAGAGAGGAAAAGGGGTTGGGATTGGGGGTTTGCCTTTAGGTCAAACCCCCGTTTTGGAATTAACCAAATGATGTAAAATAGTACTTGCAAGTAAATGTAAATGAAAGACTGAAATAGAATTCACCTCAAGGGAGGATGCAATTGAAATGTAGATAGAGTTTCTTGTGTGGAATTGAATGGTGAAAGATATCTCCTCTTCAATGGTTGAATCCTTGACTTGAATGCAACACCTAGCCTTGAAAGGAGACTTGAGAATGCTAAATGCTTGAAATGAATACTTGAATGCTTTATTTTTCTTAGGATCTCAATTTCTATGTCATGTATGCTTATTGAACTTATCTCATTATCACTTATTGATTTATGAAAATGGGAGAGAGGAATTTACATCTTATATTTCTGCCAATTAGGGTTAATTGACTGATTTTTTGTCATAGGCTGACAAAGGGAAACTTTTCCCGCTTCAAAATTGCAAAGCTCAATGAAAGATAAATGTAGAGGGAGTCCAAAATAGGGAAAGGACAAGGGAGCCACATACCTTTCCTCCTAGGACAAGGGTTCCATGCTCTTGTCCTAGGGTAGACAGGGGTGCCACGCCCTTGTCCTTCTCTTATCGAGGATAGAAAGAAGCAAAGGAGAGTGTGGGGTGCGATAAAATGTAGTCTTTGGGCACTGTGAGCATGTCTCGGGTCTCCAATCAGGATTAGGGAATCATTTTTCCAATGTGAAGACCCAAATATGGTTGAAAATTGCAAGGTCACAATTTTATGATGCTACAAGTACGTGGACATAAATGCTTTAAAGGGACAAGTACTTGTAGATCATCTGGCCAAAGTACCCCTCATAATAGATCATCCTCTTGTCATAGACTACCTTGATGATGTTATCATGACAGCCACATAAACTACACCATGGAAGTTATACTTTGATGGTTCCTTCACCCAATGAGGATCATGGGCAAGTATCTTATTTTTCACCCCACATGCAGATTGTATACCTAAGTCCTATAAGTTGGCATTTCAATGCACAAATAATATATTTGAATATGAGACCCTCATCATAGGACTTCTCATGGCTATCAAGTGGAAAATCACTGACTTATGTGTCTATGGAAACTCCCACCTAGTGATCTGGTGAGTCAATGATGAGTATCAAACAAATGATTACAAGTTGAGTCCATATCACCAGATGGTTCAAGACCTTAAACAACATTTCACTTCAACCCACTTTGAGTAGATTCCCCAAGCAACAAATAGAGTAGTAGATATTATGGCTATTGTTGGATCCTTGCTACAAGTGCCAAATAATAGTACCAACTGTAAATTCCTAGTTGAACATATCTTGGTGCCCACATATGATATGCTTAAATCTAAAATGGTCTACAAACTTGTTTGTCCTAGTTCCCCATAGTATCAAGACACCTACGCTTACCCAAGCAACCAAAGCATCCCACCCCATCTCACTAAAACCCAACAAAAAACCTTATTCATCGATCCACTTGCTACACTATCCTTGGAGACACCTTATTTCAAAGACACTTCAATGGAACCCTCTTATGGTGTTTAGACAATAAAAAAGTTGAATGAGCACTATGTGATGTACATGGAGGTGTTTGCAAATCATACTCAAGTGGCCACTTTTTGGCTAAAAAGATCTTGAGAATGGGTTATTATTTCCCTACCATTTAACAAGAATCCTATCACTATGTGAACAAATGCATACCCTGCCAGAAGCATGGTGATAAGATAAATGCACCTAATTGGATAATTAATTCTATTAATTGTGTTAATTCTTTATTCTTCTTGAAATTATTTAAATTATATTTAATTATTTTATATCCTCCCAACCATATGGTTAATTTATTAATTAATTATATAATTCTCCATTTCCTCTAAAAAATGATTTAATTCCCCAACCTTAGCTAAATTTCTAAAATTCTTCTAAACTCAACTAGTTAATTAATTCCCAATTAATTAGCGTAATTCTATCATTCCTAACTTCATTAGTATTTTCTCCAATTAAAAATTCTCCACTAGCTCTATCTCTACCCATCACATCCACCTAACTTGTCAACTTGCACCATAATCTCTCATTATCTAACCAAATCACATCCACTAATCATTTGCATATTCCTAATCTTCAATATTAGGAATGAGTCAACCACATGCCATAAATGACTTTCTCATCTCATCTCCCAACCTTAAACACTACCCACTTTTTTTTATCCAAGGAATTTTGAATTCCTTTACTTTCTCCATGCTCCCCTTCCCAAGGAATTTTTAATTCCTTAATTCCTTTATTTTCCCTAAGCTCCCCTTCCTAAGGAATTTTTAATTCCTTAATCCTTTTATTCTCCCCATGATCATCTTGTTAGGTCTCGGAGACAACTAAGAGGGGGGGTGGGGGGGTGAATTAGTTGTCTAATAAATTCAAATCAAAAACCATTTAACCAACTTAATGCTTAATACCGATAAACTAGTTAAGTATGTCGATAGATAGTGTTAATAGTAAATTGCTATACTGGTAAAGATTAATGCATGAAACATAAACATAAAGTCATCCACAACACACAACACCAATATTTGTACGTGGAAACCCTATAAGGGGAAAAACCATGGTGGGCAACCTTACCCATAATCAGATGATACTATTGTAGATAGTAAGTGTACATAAATGGGGTCTACACATGCAGAAAGGCCAACAGCCTAGAGCTCACTGCTCAATCACAAAATGGGAGTCACACTGACTACAGTTGGATGGTTAAATCCAATAAGAATGTACTACACAAAATAGCATCTTCATATGCTAGATTCAGTACCACTGTAATGCTGATATGCTTCTACAAAAACCTAGCTTCACCTTCAAATGATGTCTTCGTGTATACCTCTGCTTAATCTCGCATATACCTTCTCACAATTCTTCTTTGCATTCCACATTCGATCTTACAAATAAGATCTTACATTTATACCATAACCTAAGACCAATTTTAGTAGGTCGGCTCTACAAGATATTACAATAAAAACATTTTACAAACAATATAATATCCGATGCAATAACCAATTAAACATGTCGGCTTAATGCATTTACAACAATAATAAATCATCTCCATAGCATGCCATGCTGATCTGGAAAAGATAAACCTGCTGGTGTAACCCTAGGTAACCTTGGACCTATTTGCCGGTAAAAGCAAATATGCAAATATGAATATACCAATGATTAATTCTTCAAAAAATAATGTCCACACGATGTCTTCGACATTACCAAGTGTCTTCCATATCATTTCAAGTGTCGGTGATAATTATATCCTGCCGGTGAACCATATACCAGTAACTGTGCAATAGTTACTTGCTTGCCGGTGAATGTTGTTGGATCTCCAAAGTACTAGTGTTTCAGTAGGTGTTGACATCAATGACAAACCCATACCAAAATACCAAAAATCTCTCCCTTTGGTATTGATGGCAACACAAGATGGAAAAACCATCAAAGTGCCAAAACAGAAATGCCAAATACCAAAAACCAACAATCTCTCCCCCTGGGAGCAACATGTGTTTATCCAAAGATTTATTTTCAATACCAATCTCTCCTCAAAAGATAATGTGTTTTTCCATAGATATCACTCCCCCTTTGACATCAAATGCCAAATTTACAAAAATCAAGTTCATATACAAAATACCAATCAATTCAATATACCAACTATTCCCCCTGAGAAGTAGCTTCCTCATCAAAGACTGAAGTAAAAGATTTGTCTTTCAATTTTGCCAATTGATGACAATCATCAACTGTCTAAGTCTCTACCGGTGGTGGTATGACTCCAAGTTGATCTCTGAGATATTCAAAAGTCTCCTTAGGCAAAGGTTTTGTGAAAATATCTGCAAGCTGTTCTTTAGTATTCACATAAACTAGTTTTATCTCTTTTTCTTCAACTTTTTCCCTTAGAAAATTTAGTTTGATAGAAACATGTTTTGTTTTAGAATGTAATACCAGATTCTTAGATATAACAATTGCTGTAGTGTTATCACAATATATAGTAATAGGTTAGGTCCCGAAGACAACTGAGAGGGGAGGGCGGGTGGTGAATTAGTTGTCTAATAAATTCAAATCAAAAACCATTTAACCAACTTACTGCTTAATATCGGTAAACCAGTTAAGTATGCTGATAGACAGTGTTAACAGTAAATTGCTATATCGGTAAAGATTAATGCATGAAAAATAAACATAAAGTCATCCACAACACACAACACCAATATTTGTACGTGGAAAACCTATAAGGGGAAAAACCATGGTGGGAAATCTTACCCATAATCAGATGATACTACTGCAGATAGTAAGTGTACATAAATGGGGTCTGCACATGCAGAAAGGCCAACAGCCTAGAGCTCACTGCTCAATCACAAAATGGGAGTCACACTGACTACAGTTGGATGGTTAAATCCAATAAGAATGTACTGCACAAAATAACATCTTCATATTCTGGATTCAGTACCGGTATAATGCTGATATACTTCTACAAAAACCTAGCTTCACCTTCAAATGATGTCTTCATGTATACCTCTGCTTAATCTCACATATACCTTCTCACAATTCTTCTTTGCATTCCACATTCGATCTTACAAATAAGATCTTACATTTATACCATAACCTAAGACCAATTTTAGTAGGTTGACTCTACAAGATATTACAATAAAAACATTTTACAAACAATATAATATCCGATGCAATAACCAATTAAATATGTCGGCTTAATGCATTTACAACAATAATAAATCATCTCCATAGCATGCCATGCTGATTTGGAAAAGATAAACCTGTCAGTGTAACCCTAGGTAACCCTGGACCTATTTGCCGGTAAAAGCAAATATGCAAATATGAATATACCAATGATTAATTCTTCAAAACAAAGTGTCCACACGATGTCTTCGACATTACCAGGTGTCTTCCATATCATTCCAAGTGTCGGTGATAATTATATCCTGTCGGTGAACCATATACTAGTAACTGTGCAATAGTTACTTGCTTGCCGGTGAATGTTGCTGGATCTCCAAAGTACTAGTATTTCAGTAGGTGTTGACATCAATGACAAAACCATACCAAAATACCAACACATCTTCCCATGGAATCTTTAATTCCTTGTTCCTCTTGTTACTACTTATCAAGTTTCCATTAGTTTTATATCCAAAGTCATTCTATATACTCTAGTCGAATAATACTATCGAAATATTCAGTCGGTATGCATAGTCCAGTCGGTTATAGAAGAAAGTAGTCACAGAACCTAGTATGCACCGAGTTGTCTAATGAGTATCATTCCATGTCTACCAAGAAGCAAAGATGATACACTGAGTTGATATACACCGAGTGAAATGTGTTACCAAATTCATTGAACCTAGACATACATATGAAAACATGTTACAAGATCGAGGAACATAGAACCGTTATCACATTAGAAATTGCACTTAAAGTAACCAATGAAATATTTTGCATGGTTATTCATTTGAGAAATCATGTTTGTAAGATCGAAGCAATGAATTAGATCACCGACATAAGAGATCTATTTATACAACATGGATTGAGATCAGATATACGCATGTAGTATGACAGAAAGGAAGATATAGAAATATATGAAGCAAGACATGTGAAAGCACTAAGTGTTATGACTATTACAAAGACACAGAGGTCACCGAGAAGGATTTCAGAGAACAATCAAATAATGGAGTAAATAGAAGAGTTTACCGAGTTACTTTATGGGTTACCAAGGTATGCTATAGGCAAGGTAATCTTATTTTGAGCACATAGAATCTACTATAACATTCCAGATGTAAAGTTGCAGATAGTTGTAAATATTTTATTGAAAATTTTGAAGTTGTAAGAGAAACCTTTAATAGGGTAAAAGACTCTAATCAAGTCTATAAATTGTAAAGCCTCTAACCAGGTGCAACATTTAGATTAAGTGTTGTAAAATCCTTTAGCAAGGTAGATCTAATAGATCTTGATACTCCTAACAGGGTAAGCTATCAGAAATAGCTAAACATGTAGCTCTAACCAAGCAACCTTTGTTATTGTAGTAGTGAAGTTGTGGGTGCCATCCCCATCGTAGGTTTTCTCTCTAACCAAGAGTTTCTGCATAACCAAAATATATGTGTTATGGAGTGAATCATGTACGATTGTTATTTATTTGTTTTAACTTTATGTTATGTTACAATAGTTTTTGGTTTATGCATAACAGTAAAGATATTGTTAATAAAAGGATTTGAAGTACTAATTCACCCCTCCCCTCTCAGTATATTAGCTTTCCATATTGGGCCTAACAATTGGTATCAGAGCAACAATCTTGGAAAAGGGTTTAACTGCCTAAAGAGACATCATCTGAGAATAGTATATCTAAAGAGACTAAAGAAATTATTGGAGTATTGAAAGAAAAGAACAAAGCACTAGCTGATCAACTAAAAGCAAAGAAAAGAGAACATGAACATTTCAGCACGTAGATGATTGAAAATCTTGATGCATTAAGGACACCTGAGGATAAAGTAAGAGATCTAGAAAGAGAGAAACAACAAATTCAAGCCTTAGTATCTGATAAGAATGATGAAATCACAAGGTTGACTGGAATTCAACAAAACCTATCAGATCAACTAGGTTATGCACATCATGAAGCAAATCTGAAAGATGGTGAGAATCAAGCATTGAAACTTGAAGTATCAAGGTTGACCAATGAACTTGAAACAGAGAAGAAATCCAAAGAAACACTGAAGAAGAGTTATGAAGCATCAAAGATGTTGGATGAGCAACTGAATACAAGATGACCCAACAAAGATGCAAGACTCAGTTACAAAGGAAAAGACTCTACTGAGAAGGGAATCCATACTACCGAGAGAGAAGAATCATCAAAGCAAGCTGGAATCAAGAAGAACATCAAAAGAAAGAAGCCTATTTGCAACTACTATGGAAATCAAGGTCACACTGCCAACATGTGCCAAATCAAAAAAGGTAAGCAACCGAATGTCACTAAGTCTAATGGTTATTGTTACAATTGCAATAAATATGGTCACACATCTAATCAACGTAGGACAAAGTTTGTTAACAATTATCAGAAGGCAAAATTCAAAGGGTTTTGTAAAAACTACAATAGATATAGATATGGACTATATGTGGTGTGCACACCGAGCAAATACTGGAAGCTACCAAACCCACAAAGATCTTAACCAACAATATGTTGTAGTACCATGGGATTACAATACAAGGATATGGTGTGAATATTGTGGAAGATATGGACATATAAGTGCCAACTACTTTATAAGGCTTGGGATGAACAACCGAAGATCATGGAGAAATCCTGGTATGGCATGTTTTCATTGTCACGAAGTGGGACACTTGGTTGGAGATTGCAGAGATTAACCTAGAAAAGACACTGAGGAAATAAAAGAAAAATTAACGATGATTTGGAAAAAGAAGGAAATTGTGTCAAATGAAGAAAGCAACTTACCTACCGAGTTAGGTGCTCCTATTCCAAATTAATTAGTAAAGGTATGAAGGGACTGTGTTCTCTTAAGGTTAAATCTTAACAGTTCCTATTTTATTATGTACTTAATTCAAAATCTACATAGTTAAGACATAGTAGTAAGTTTGAAATTCTATCAAAGTCTTTTGGAGCACTATACAGGAAACCTGTCAAGTTGGTGAATAAAGGAAACCTATCAAGTCAAGGAACACAAGAAACCTGTCAAGTCGGTAAATGAAGGAAGTTTGGTTACTCGGTTAAAGTGCAAAAAAAATGAAAGAAAGTTTAGTGGAACCAAGTGCATTTAATGTTTTTGACCTAACTTGCACGGAGCCTGATGAGGTATATTGTGTACTTAAAGCATTTACACAGTCATTTTTCACTCACCAAGTTTTTGAGAGAGCAGAGAAAACCAAATCAAAGGCGATCAAACCTCCTACAAAGAAAAATTCAAGGTATTTACATTAATCTCATCGCATTGTTAAGCTGGTTTACCAATCTTATCAAGTTGTTATTATCTGCTAAGTGTGAAGCGTCTGCCGTTTGAAAATCCTCAAACCCTAAGGATCTTTTGTTAGTTTTTATCTGAAATCTACAAATGGCACCTAAGATCCAAGATCCCATTGTTGTTAAGAATGTTGAAAATATTGGCAATATTGCATTATAACAGACAATGAAAGATGTTAGCATTTCAGAAGGATATTGAGAAGGTTGTTGATGATTATGGATATAACTAATTAAAGATGTTTACTATCTTGATATTATTATTTTGTCATTGATGTCAAGAAATTGATTTTCTAATTTAGTATGATGTTGCCATATCATGAGAAGAATGAATTGAAGAATATATAGATGTCGGTAAAAGACACAGAAAAGTATATGATGAATAAGGGGATGAATAAGGTATTCAATGGGCAACTATTACCGAGTTAGACAATGATGAGATCATGATGTTTAGATTGTTTTAACATCATACATATGTTGTAAATTGTGAAGGTTAATACTACACTATGTTATCAAACAAAGAACCTAGTCGGTAAACCCTAAGGAACCTAGTCGGTAAACCCTAAGGTTATTTCTATCAGTTAATGAAGGCAGAATGTCTACCAAGTGAAGTTTAGTATTCACCGAGTTGTTACCAAGTTGTAACCGAGCTATAACAAAATGCATTAAATGTTTACATGCAATATTTAATGAAGGAAGTTGATGAGCTGGAACTGATTAAATGATTGGTGAGCTGTGAATTAAATTTGTTAACAAATCTAAGGCAAAGGAAAGTCGACATGAAGATCTATAGCTCAGATTGAACCGTAATACCCTGGCACAAGTTCCAAGACTAATATGCAAGTTCCAAGGCGGGGTAAAATATTTTCAGATCGAAAGATGCATTGAACCTAGACAAGATTGAAGATCTGATGGCTATGATTGATCATGGGATATGTGATAAAGGAGATTAAGTGGTTACCTAATTGTTTATAAATAGGAAACTATTGATAAACAATGTATGCAGGCAAGTGTATGCACAGGAATGCTACATAGTGATTACCGAGCATAGAAGCTTGAAGACCTGTTAGAATAACATAGTATAGAAGCCCAGGAGATAGACAAGATTAGTTCTATGTCTAGATTGTATTGAACAAATAGGAATCTGCTTTAGCATTTTAGATGTGAAGTTGCAGATAGATTTTATTACTGTTATTTTGAGAAAGTGACAAAAAATCTCTTAACTGAGTGGACTTAACAGTCATATTTGTAAAACCCTCTAGCAAGGTGACATTCTGATTGAGTGTTTGAAATCCTTTAACAAGGTCACTTCTAACAAGGTGAAGATCCTATTAGATCTGAGGGAAATCCCTTAACCGGGTCACATCTAGCAGTGTGTTTGTAATCTTTAATAGGATTTGCTTTTAACCAAGCATACTCTAGAAGAGTATATTTCTTAGTGGGTCCAAAATCCAACAGTGGTTTTTCCCTATTTGGGTTTCCATCTTAAATCTTGTGTTATGAGGTTTATGATGTTTATATGCTTTTGAGTTTGCATGTTTAACATTTTTGGCTATATTACTAATATATATGTTATCGAGGTTGAATCTGATGTTTTTATGGATGATTAAGTTTGTATGATTCACCCCCCCTCTCATCTTGTTAATTATTGGATCTGTACTTATATTAAGTATCAGAACTATCAATTGGTATCAGAGCTTTGGACTCCAGAAGGAAAGTTTAAAGGCACTTGAGTTAAAGATCCAAGATGTACAAGAGGGATGCACCAAAGCTAAACAAGTCAAGTTTCTCTACATGGCAGAAACGGATGAAGTTACATCTATCAGGAGTTGGAGAACATGTTGTATACTATCTGGAGAATTATTTTGTTACACCGAGCACCTATCCATTGACTAAGGAAGAGATAAAGGCAAAGCAAGAACATATTCAAGCAATGATTGAAATAACATCCGCATTGACCGATTCAGAGTTTAATGATCTAGAAGGTTGCAATGATGCAAAGGCAAAGTGGGATAAGCTCATATCAGTATATGGAGGGGATGAACATGTTCAAAGAGAAAAAGTAGATAGTCTAAGAGGAGAACTTGAATCTATGAGGATGAATGAAGGTGAGAACATAACTCAGTACAATACAAGACTAAAGGAGATTGTCAATCAAATCAAAGGAGCAGGTGGAACTATTGAAGAAAAGGATATAACAAGTAAGTTGTTAAGAACCCTTCTACTGGTCTATGTAATCTGAGTCTCTGTAATCAATGAATTGAGGTCTATACCTAATATGCTAGTTTCTTTAGATGCTACTATTGGTAAGCTACATGCATTTGAGTTAAGTAACTTTGATAATAGTGGATCTTCGGTAAATAAAGTTGAATTTGCATTTAGTTCTTTTCATCTTGATGAATCTAATGATTTCAATGAAAGAAAGTATAAGCACTCTGAAGGAGATCATAGTGGAGCAAGTGAAAGATTTTGTAAGAACATGGAAGAAGTACACAAACTATATGAGGAAATCAGAAAGCAAGAAGAGTTTGAAGCACTATTAGCCAAAAGGTTACTGAGAGGCAAAGGTAAGTATAAAGGAAAGCTGCCTTTGAAATGTTTCAATTATGATAAGATAGGACATATGGCTTCTAACTGTCCTAACAAAGATTTTACTGAAAAGAGAGATTACCGAGATGATAGATAGAAAGATAATCATTACAGAGGACACCGAGACTTCAGAAGAAGAGATAGAAAGACATGCTTAATAGCTAATGAGGAATCCAATGATGATAAATCAGATGAGACTGATACATAGGAAGTAGTTTATGTGGATATCAAAGATGGGTCAGATGAAGAAAGGTATGAAGAAAAAGCCCTAATATCTCACATAAACACTAATGATTCTTGGATCATAGATAGTGGATGCTCACATCATATGACAGGAGATAAACACAAGTTTGTTACATTAGAAGACTATGATGGAGGCTATGTTAGATTTGGTAATGATGCACCATGTCCGGTGAGAGGTAAAGGATCTCTAACACTTCTTGATAATAGAAGATGCAATGATGTTTATTGGGTTGAAGGTTTGAAATACAATTTGTTGAGTGTAGCACAACTAAACAACACAGGTTACCGAATAGAATTTCAGAAGGGAAATGTCAAAGTTCATGACAAGAATGGAAAGTTAGCTGCTACTGGGACACAAACAAAAGGTAACACATTTCACCTTGACTCAACTCAGAATAAGTGTTTGCATGCAAAGATTGATGATACCTGGTTATGGCATAAAAGGTTTTGTCATGTAAATCTTGATAATCTGATCAAAATAAGCAAGAAGCACCGAGTAAGAGGTCTACCGAGTCTTGAAAAACCTGAGAATGCTATGTGCCAATGATGCCAAATGGGTAAGATGACAAGATCAAGCTTTACAAGTATGTCTTACACTTCTAAGGGAATTTTAGATCTAGTGCACACTGATCTTTGTGGTCCTATGAAAGTTCAAAGTTATTATGGTGATAAATATTTCATATTATTTGTGGATGACTATTCAAGGATGATGTCAGTAATGTTTTTAAAGGAAAAATCAAAAGCTTTTCAAATGTTTAAATGGTACAAGGCAAGAGTTGAAAATGAAATAGGAAGACAACTAAAATGTCTTAGATCAGATAGAGGAGGAGAGATCACATCTGATGAGTTCAACTTATTTTGCAATGATCATGGTATTAAAAGACAAGTCTCTGCACTGAGAGCTCCACATCAGAATGGAATAGCTGAGAGAAGAAACAAATCTATTGTGGATTGTGCTAGAACACTGATGATTGAAAAGAAGGTGCCACAAACATTTTGGAGAGAAGCAATAAGCACAGTTGTTTACACCTTGAACCGAGTTCAATTGAAGAAAGGTACTTTGAAGACACCATATGAAATCTGGTATGATAAGAAACCTAATGTAAGTTATTTTAAAATCTTTGGAAGTAGATGCTATGTTCACAAAGATGATAGAAATGGAAAGTTTGATCATAAAAGTGAAGAAGGAACATTTCTAGGTTATTCTTCTAGAAGCAAAGCATTTAAATGTCTGATCAAATCATCTAACAAAGTAATAGAAAGTGCAAATGTGAAAATTGACGAATTTGCAGAAAGAAGTGATGAAGGAAATTCCAAGGAACCAGAAGACTATGATGAATTTGTCTATGTTCAACCGAGAAGTCATACCAAGAAGACTGTTGAAGAAAATGAAGAGAATATCTAGTTACCGAGTGATGAAGAAGATCATACAGAGCCTACCGAGCCTATATTAGCCAAGTATGTCAGAAGACATCATGCACCAAGTCAGATTATAGGAGATAAGGATGATCCAATGATGACAAGGAACAAATTGAGACAGAACACATGTTTGATATTTGAATTTGAACCGAGAATAGTGAAAGAGGCATTTAACAGTGAAGATTGGATAAATGCTATGACATAAGAGATTGATCAAATCAAGAAGAATGACACATGGACACTAATCCCAAGACCTAAGGACAAAAATGTAATCGGTACAAAGTGGATTTTTAGAAACAAGCTAAATGAAAAAGGAGAGGTCATTCGAAACAAAGCAAGACTAGTTTGCAAAGGTTATGCTCAAGAAGAAGGAATTGATTATGGTGAAACTTTTGCACCTATTGCTAGACTTGAAGGAGTAAGAACATTGTTGGCCTATGCTTCTTTCAAAAACTTCAAGGTATATCAAATGAATGTTAAATTTGCATTTTTCAATGGAATATTAGAAGAAGAAGTTTTTATTGAACAACTTGAAGGTTTTGTTGAAGACAATAATAAAGATCAGGTATGTAAATGTAAAGCGGAAAATCGCGATCGAACCCTAGTTGCTCTCCCCTCTTCCAACTCCAAGGAGAGAGAAGGGAGATTCACTAGGGTTGATGGTTTTCACTTAGGGGAGAGACTTTACATTCAAAAGAGGGGTTGAAACCCACAAGATCCAATCCCACACAATGCAAGATTGGATGCTAAATGTGTTTCAAGGGTTAAGAAAGCAAGGCTACCCTCTTTTGTAAAGAATGTTGATAGAAGAATTAAGCTAGGAATGCATAGAAAGTGAGAAAGATTTGCTTATAAACTGAGATAGGGATATGATATGAAGCTGCGGACCTGGAATTAGCAATAAAATGTCGATACGGCGCTGTCCTGCAAATTTGAGCAAAAGTTGACGGGACGATGGCGCCCGGCGTGCACACGGTCCTCCAAAAAATCCGCGAAACGAAGGGGGATCTGTTTGTCTCTACACAAGGATTCCAGATCTTCAATTTCAGCCATGTACCTGCAACCTACACACAAAAAAGCAAAGACGATTGGGGGGTTAGGGATTAGGGGTTTGCCCTTAGGTCAAACCCCGGTTTTGGAATTAACCAAGAAATGAGAAATGCTGTAAATGTAATGTAAAACAAGTACTAGCACCTTGTTGTAAGGATGTTTGTATCCTTATGTGCGAAGGTATAGATGTTGTTGTTTGTTGTATATTGTATGTTGTAGCATGTAATGTGTTGTAAGTGATCTCCTCTTCAATGGTTGAATCCTTGTCTTGAATGCAACACTTAGCCTTGAATGGAGACTTAGAATGATCAATTGCTTGAAAGAATGCTTGAATGCTTGAATGCTTGAGTATAGTTTCCACGCTTTTTCCATCATATCGAATGAAAGAGGAAAATGTAGTTTATATACTTGCCAATTAGGGTTAAAAGACTGATTTTCCCGACCTTAGGCCGACCAGGAAAGATAATTTTCCAATTTGCAAACATAAAGACCCGAAGTCCAAAAGAGACTGGGCCCAAAATAGGACCCAGGGACCAGGGAGCTGGGCGCCATGGTCCTGGGGGACCAGGGCGCTGGGCGCCCTGGTCTTGAAGGACCAGGGTGCTGGGCGCTCTGGTCCCACCTCCCAGGACAGCAGGGTGCAAAGGAGGTTCAGGCCAGGGTGCCAGAAAATGCAGTTTTCAGTGTCATAATCAGGTTTCGGGGTCTCCATTCAGGTTGCGTGTTGCGTCGCCATCGTGAAGACCCAAATACAGTTGAAATTGCAAGTGTCGCAATTTTAGGATGCTACAGTAAATTGAACAAAGCTTTATATGGTTTGAAACAAGCACCTAGAGCATGGTATGAAATATTTCACTCTTATTTGATTAAGATTGGTTTTATAAGGACAAGTGAGAACAACAACATGTACATGAAGAATGATGAAAATGGAATACTGATCTCAGCCATATTTGTTGATGATATTATATTTTGTGGAAATGACTCTTTATGCAAGAACTTTGGAAATGAAATGAGCAAAGAATTTGAGATGTCATTAATCAGTGAAATAAAGTATTTTATAGGTTTACAGATACTGCAAATGAAAAATGAGATTTTCATTACTCAATCCAAGTACATAAAGGAAATCTTGAAGAAATTTGGAATGGAGGATTCGAAACCAGTAAGTACTCCTATGACTACCAACTGTAAATTATCAAAGAATGATGAATCTGCATCTATTGATGAGACACTTTACCAATCCATGATTGGAAAGCTACAATATATTGTTCATAGCAGAGTAGACATAGCACATGCAGTAGGTATAGTTGCAAGATTCTCTATAGATCCTAAGGAAACACACATGACAACAATCAAAAGAATTTTTAGATACTTGAAAGGCACTGAGGATTATAGCTTAGTATATTAGAAAGGAAATGATTTTGATTTAAAAGTTTATACTGATGCTGATTGGACAGGCAACATTGATGACAGAAAAAGCACAAGTGGAGGAGCTTTCTTTTTAGGAGAAAGACTAGTGAGTTGGCTTAGCAAGAAACAAGGATATGTTTCATAGTCAACAGTAGAAGCTGAATACGTTGCTGCAGCATTGAATTGTACCAACATTGCATGGATCAAACAACTATTGGAAGGTATAAATGAGAAAGTTACCGAGCCAGTAACTATATTCTGTGACAATACTAGTGCCATTGATATTTCAAAGAATCCTGTTATGTGCTCTAAGACAAAGCACATATCTATCAAATATCATTATCTTAGAGAAGAAGCTCAAGAGAAGAAACTGGTGTTGGAGTATGTTAGCACAAAGGAACAAATACCAGATATCTTCACCAAGCCACTACCAAGGGACACTTTTGAATTTCTCAAAAGTAAGTTAGGGGTCCTACCCCTATCTTCTACTCACTGATCGAGTTCGGTGAAAGCATCAATCCGATGACTCTATCAAATATCTTTTGGGAGTTGATGGTGATTTATACACTTTAGGATGTTTTCTAAAGGTGTACAAGAAATATTACAGGGAACAGGAATTAAAGACAAAATGCTCTGACCAAGACTCAGATGATACACAATAGCAGGAAATGACTTCTTACAGAAAGAAATTATGTTTTAGTTCTTTACTTTTTGGAATTGTTGTCAAAGGAGGAGAAGACCTACAAAGGGGGAGAAGAATAATATAGAGGAAGAAGACCTATCAGGGGAGAAGACTAAGAGAAAAGTAAGCAGACTATAGATTGGAAAGAAGACTGAAAATAGGAGAAGTCTAATGTATGGGGGAGAGCATTTCGGCATTATAGAATCACAGCAATCCGAATCTTTTAAGGTCAAATCAATTGGTTTTGCCATCAATGCCAAAGGGGGAGATTGTTGGCAATATTGCATTATAACAGACAATGAAAGATTGTTGGCATTTCATAAGGATATTGAGAAGGTTGTTGATGATTATAGATATAACTGATTAAAGATGTTTATTGTCTTGATATTATTATTTTGTCATTGATGTCAAGAAATTGATTTTCTAATTCAGTATGATGTTGCCATATCATGAGAAGAATGAATTGAAGAATATATAAATGTTGGTAAAAGACATAGAAAAGTATATGATGAATAAGGGGATGAATAAAGTATTCAATGGGCAACTATTACAGAGTCAGACAACGATGAGATCATGATGTTTAGATTGTTTTAACATCACACATATGTTGTAAATTGTAAAGGTTAATACTACACTATGTTATCAAACAAAGAACCTAGTTGGTAAACCCTAAGGAACCTAGTCGGTAAACCCTAAGGTTATCGCTATTGGTTAATGAAGGCGGAATGTCTACCGAGTGAAGTTTAGTATTCACCGAGTTGTTACCGAGTTGTAACTGAGCTATAACAGAATGCATTAAATGTTTACATGTGATATTTAATGAAGGAAGTTGATGAGTTGGAACTGATTAAATGATTGGTGTGTTAGGGTTCCCACAGATACTGAGAGGGGGGGGTGAATCAGTATCTGACCGGTAATGAAATTTTCTTAAAACTGAATATGTAGAATATAAAGTAATAGTATACTGGTATGCAAGAATTAATGCAAATAATAGAATCAAAAGCATCCACATGAAAAGAACACCATAACACAAGATGTTTAACAAGGAAACCCGGTGTGGGAAAAACCATGGTGGGATTTGTGACCCACAATATTCACTTACTGGCCAATAAGAGAATATTACTTACAATAGGGGCCTACACATGCAGGAAGGCCAACTGCCTAGAGCTCACTGCTCAATAAGAAGTCACACTGACTTACAATGAGGATTTACACAAATCCAACATTCTGTACTGCTTTACAATAGCATCTTCAATGCCAGATTCAATACCGGTTCTTGCTCTGTTCTTTACACATACCCTTGACCTACAATTCGCACATTAGGTCTGCCTTATAATTTATTTATTGCATTCTATCCATATCCTACAAATGCCTACAATGATCTCTTTTATATACAAGAGTCATTTTACAATTTGCCAAGTCAGCTTATAATGATAAACAAAATATTACATATCAGAAATCCTATCTGCTTTTGTGTCGATATACATATTTCCTTCTGTGTCGGTGTACATCTTCTGTGCCGGTGTACATCTTCTGTGCCGGTGCCAGTGTAGATTGATTTTTTTGATGCCGGTGCACTGTTTTGTTTGAGTAATGCTTTGCCAGTATAATGTCTTGCTGGTGCCATAGGATTGCAAGGTTTCCTGTGTAATGCTTTGCCTGTATAATGTCCTGCCGGTGCCATAGGATTGCAAGGTTGCCTGAGTAATGCTTTGTCGGTATAATGTCCTGCTAGTGCCATAGGATTGCAAGGTTGCCATCAATGACAAAACCTTCAATCACACACAATGTCTCATTGGAGTGTCCATATGCCAACAATCTCCCCCTTTCGCATTGATGGCAACACTCATGAGAAATTTCAAAAAGTATCCAAAAATGTGTAGTCCAAAAATGTTACCAAAAATGTTTACCAAAAATGTGAGAGCTCCCCCTAAGCATGTGATCCCTATGTTTTGAATTTTCTCATCTACTACTCCCCCTTTGGCATCAATGACAAAGGTTAGTAGATTTTGCAGTTGTACCAATTTATAACCTCAACCTTGTAGTTGGGTAGTTATTATCTGAAGAATATCTCCCAAAATTAAGTTTATGCCATCCATAAACTTCTTGCTCTCCTTTATTGCTATCTCAGTTCTGTATACTGTACCGGTGAGATGCTGCAAGTGCTCTGCCGGTGTTTTGCTACCCTGTGTTAGTGCCTCTGAGATTTCCTTATGCAGAGATGCTAAATAGTCCAATCTTGGACTTAGTTTAGATCTCAAAAATTTTGCCTTGTTTATTATTTTCTCTTTTTCTCTTTCTAATTTAAGCAATTCTTCCTCAAAATTTGTTATCTTTTCCTCAAAAACTAATAATGTATCGGGTGAGTTAACAAAATTATCAGCAAGTTTATTGATCTCTTCCTATACCTTGCTCATCTTTTTGTCTACATCCGTGGTCAAAATTTTTATCTTACAGGTATCTTTGTACAGAGTTTTGTACTCTTTCAATAAATTGCATAGTTCCGGTAGAAGTGTGTCAAATTCCCTGTTACACTTCTTTATTCCTTCCTCAAAGAATTTTTGTTTCTCTTTTTCTACACTTTCCTTTACAGTTTCTACCTTTGTTTGCTCAAAATTTCCAGAAATATATTTACAAAGTGTATCCAACTAGCCTAAAGAATCTTTGTTGGCTATATTACAATTGGGAGCTATTGATTTCAAAACTAGAATTGAATCATCTATTGCTTTATAGGCTTGTGAGCTATAATCAGTTATTTTCTTGATAGATTCGAGCAATACCTCTGTTACATTTGATGGTGACCCAATAAACTGAGTGTCGGTGGAAGTGACCATGCTGGTATTGACCTCTGGTAGGTCTGTTTGTGTCTCCATCTCTTTAAGCACAGTTTTTCTTGCATCATTTCTTACCGGTGGCATCTGTTCTAGAGCCTTTAGCTCTGTTGGTTGCTCTGTTTGTGTTCCAAATTCCATCTTTTTCTCTGAATCTACTGTTGGTTGCTCTTTGTTTTCTGTTACTGGTTGCTCTTTGTTATCAGATTTATCTGTGGTATCCTTATCTACCACTATGTTGATTTTTTGAGTATCAACATTCACAGTATATAGGACTTCAGGATTAGGATTATTATCCTCTGTGTCCATGCTCTCAGTTGCCGGTTGATCTTCTGCAGTTGTTGTTTTTACCAATGGAGTATTTAAAGGAGGTGGGGGTAAGTTGTCTCTAACTTTGATACTTGGTGGTCCACCAACTTTATCTTTCCCTTTGTCCTTTTGATATACCAAAATGGGCTTGGGATTCCTATATTCTTCTTGTTTTTCTTTTTCAACCAAAAATATGTCCCAACCATTTTCTGTTTCCTCTGAAACCTCTGTAACTCTACCTACCATTAGTGAAATTTGCCAGTGTGCAGTGGAAAAAACTGTCCAGTTGGCCTGAGCTATCAAATCATCAATTTCCTTACGTGAGTTGACCAGGTATACTGCAAGTAATTTTTCTATTTTAATTTTCTTATCCAACTCAACTATTCCTTTCCTTTTGGCCTCAAGTCTTTTATATAATTCATTAGGAATTTCATTTAGGACTTGCATCAAAAACTTTTTATACATGTCCATGTGTAATATAACACTTTCCTCGACTTGTCCTTTCTCATCATCTGATAGGGTGTCATAGATTTTCCCTATGTTTTTCAATTTACCTTCCTCTATGATCTCATTCAGTAATATGTCAAAAGGGGCCAAGTCAGTGTTTGTCTTCTTCTTCTTTTTGGGGGTCAGCTTTTTCTTTGGTGTGGCTTTCTTGACCGGAGACCTCACAGCTTGTTGCTTCTGTCTTGTCCTTCTAGATGAAGGAGTGGATACCAGTGAGGGTTCTCTTTTCCTAACAACTCTTTTGAAAGTTGCTGGCATATCTCCTTCTGAGGAGGTATCTACCAGTGATAGTTGAGTTTCAGGCTATTGGGCTGCCAACTCTTCTTCTGTTATGCCAGTTTTCTTTAGTACATCTTCCTTTATTGCTTTTTCTTGTCTAGTTCCTTTCCTCACAAATGCCTCAACTTTCTGTACTCTCTTTTTAGATTGAATTTGGCTTTCGATGGTCTCAGCACTACCAAATACTTCTTCCTTTGGTTCATTGGGGGCTTCCAGAAGTGCTTTGGCATAAGTTTCCACTATGTGGTCATCTATTTCATACCCCATCTCTGTAACCCAGATTGTTCTTCGGATGACTGCTTCCATCCAGATCTCATCCTTTTTTATTACAAAACATATGTCATCCTTGTATTTGTTGACAATTTCCTATGATAGTCTAATCCTTTTATTCATTCTGACCTTTAGTGCTTGAAAATACTCATTGATATTATTTTCTTTGTTTTCACCCATGTTGTTGAACAAGTCAGATAATTGTTTTCCTACCGGTATGTCAAATCCAAAATCCTTGTTGCCTATATCGGGAGCCTATTTGGTTATATGTAACATTAAGCATACAAGCAAATTTCCAAATCTAAAGGTTCCTTTCTTATCCTTCTTGATTTTTGCCAAATTGTCAATTAACTCATCTTTTAACCATTCACAGATATCAATTTTTACATTGTCCTTAACCATGTCATAAGCACTTTTTATGCATAAACTAGAAACAGAGTTAAGCCTATTTGCATGAGTTGCTTTGTAACCTAGAATCATGCTAATGAATCTCACATTTGTATCGGTCACATCATTAACCCTCAATGATCTTTTGTTGGATGTTGCACCAGTTAATTTCATTACTAGGTCATTGGAGACCTTCTTGGTTTTGTCGGGTCTGGTACCGGTGGAAGGTAACCCTGTTACTTCTTTCACAACTACCTTTGTAATTTTATGCACCGAGTCAAGCCAAAAGAATGAGCCATGTACCCTACTAAGAACTATCCTAACCACTTCCTTGGGAAATTCAAGAATGCAGAGGATTTTAGTGAATCCTAGGGTTTCAACAATTTTATGTTCAGGTTTCACATTTCTGGCATTGCCACATATAACAGATTTATACATGTTTTTGATTTCTTCATCACCTAATTCCTCTATGTTGCAATGAATATACATTCTAGGGTCTTCTACATAAACAACACCCTTTGGAACTTGGGAAAAAGCACCTGTGTTGTCATCTTTCTTAGCTACCTCGGGAACTAGCTCAAACATGGGCCTAGGTCATTTTATAACCTCAACAACTATAGGGTTTGCTATGAATTCAAGTGCACAGGAGGATGCCATGATGATAAATACCTTTTTTTGCCTTTGGATGGATTGATTGCTGAAGTGCTTTGCCTCTTTGCTCAGAATACCTTAGCTTGGAAATCTTCGCCCTCTCTAAAAGTTTGAATTCACGATGAAGTGAAATGGAGCCAAAAACCTTATTTTATAAAGTCTTTTCTATTACCTACCACATTAATTGTTTGCCGACAATGTATTAACTCAACTTTATTTTCCAATAATGAAGGATTTTCAACTTCTTTTCTCTAACTGAGGGAATAATAGCACATTTGTCATTAAATTGCCAAACCCTCAAGATAATTTTCTTCAATTTGATGAAGAACATCCTGTCGGTGGAGCATTGCTCTATCCTGCTAGTGGAGCATCATATTGTCCTGTCGGTGAAGCATTTGTTGGTTCTACTGATGGAGGAGTAACCCCAATATTTAGATCACCTTTTCTAATCCATTGCTTTGAAAATTCTTGGTTAACCTCTTCAACCTTTTCTTTACCTTTCAAGCTAGTACTTTTGTTATCTACCAGTGTACCTTTACTTCTACAGAATTTAGCAATATGACCAATCTTGTTACATGCATAACAAGTTACATTATTTTTCTGAATAGCTTTCCCATAACCTATGCCGGTTTATGTTCTGCATTTATTTGATAAATGACCAAATCTTCCACAAACATAACATCTTACATTCATTCTGCAATTTTCAGAGTTATGACCAATTTTGTTGCATTTGGTGCATTGACTGGTGGGAGGATTGATGTTCTGATAATTCCTAGATCTACATTCATTTTCCCTATGACCATATTTATTACAATTAAAGCATTTTCCATTGAATTTGTAAGTATTAGAGGGTCTTACCGGTTTGCTTTGATCCTGGGTATTTGCAGTACCGGAGCTTTCTCCAACTTCAAATCCAACTCTAGAAGTGTCACCTTTGGGTTTTTGATTCTTCAATAAGGTACCAAGTTCTTCTGAGCTTTTCTTGAATTTTTCTTTGTGTTGATTTGTAGTTTCCAATTCCCTTTCCAAGATCTCTTTTTGTCTCATTAGTTCATTCGAGTCATTTTGAGTATGCATCAGATCTGTCTTCAACATGCCATTTTCATAGCTAAGTCTTGTGTTCTCATTTGTTGCATCACTTAGTCTTCTGGTCAATTCTTCTTCATTCTTCTTTCTGTCCTCAATCTCTTTGCAAAATCTCATAGTCATATCCTGCATTTCATTTTTTGTTGTCATGATCTCTTGTTTCAATTTGCTTATCATATCATTTAGTGATTCCTTTTCATCATTTTCATTTTGCAATTTTTCACAAAGTTCTCTTCTCTTGTTTCTTGTAATAGTAAGATTTTCTTGAAGTGCCTGAATAATGTCCTGAGCTACTTTTAAATCATCTTCTAATTTGATATTTTTCAACTTCTCTGCATCATAGTTAGTAAGAGCTCCTTCAAGTTGTTTCATCAGATTTTCCATCTTTACCAGTGTCAAGATCTTCCTCAAGCTGTTAGGCTTCTAAAAATAGAGGACCAGGCTCTGATACCAATTGTTAGGGTTCCCACAGATACTCAGAGGGGGGGGTGAATCAGTATCTGACCGGTAATGAAATGTTCTTAAAACTGAATATGCAGAATATAAAGTAACAGTATACTGGTATGCAAGAATTAATGCAAATAATAGAATCAAAAGAATCCACATGAAAAGAACACCATAGCACAATATGTTTAATGAGGAAACCTAGTGTGGGAAAAACCTCGATGGGATTTGTGACCCACAATATTCACTTACTGGCCAATAAGAGAATATTACTTACAATAGGGGCCTACACATGCAGGAAGGCCAACTGCCTAGAGCTCACTGCTCAATAAGAAGTCACACTGACTTACAATGAGGATTTACACAAATCCAATATTTTGTACTACTTTACAATAGCATCTTCAATGCAAGATTCAATACCGGTTCTTGCTTTGTTCTTTACATATACCCTTGACCTACAATTCGCACATTAGGTATGCCTTATAATTTATTTATTGCATTCTATCCATATCCTACAAATGCCTATAATGACCTCTTTTATATACAAGAGTCATTTTACAATTTGCCAAGTTGGCTTATAATGATAAACAAAATATTACATATCAGAAATCCTGTCGGCCTTTGTGCCAGTATACATATTTCCTTCTGTGCCGGTGTACATCTTCTGTGCTGGTGCCGGTGTAGATTGATTTTGTTGATGCCAGTGCACTGTTTTGTTTGAGTAATGCTTTGTCGGTATAATGTCTTGCTGGTGCCATAGGATTCCAAGGTTGCCTAAGTAATGCTTTGCCGGTACAATGTCCTACCCGTGCCATAGGATTGCAAATTTGTCTGAGTAATGCTTTGCCGATATAATGTCCTGTCGGTGCCATAGGATTGCAAGGTTGCCATCAATGACAAAACCTTCAATCACACACAATGTCTCATTGGAGTGTCCATATGCCAACATGGTGAGCCATGAATGAAGTTTGTTAATGAATCTAAGACAAAGGAAAGTTGGCATGAAGATCTACAGCTTAGATTGAACCGCAATACCCTGGCACAAGTTCCAAGACTAATATGCAAGTTCCAAGGCGGGGTAAAACATTTTCAGATCGAAAGATGCATTGAACCTAGACAAGATTGAAGATCTGATGGCTATGATTGATCATGGGATATGTGATCAAGGAGATTAAGTAGTTACCTAATTGTTTATAAATAGGAAACTATTGATAAACAATGTATGTGGGCAAGTGTATGCATAGGGATGCTACATAGTGATTACCGAGCACAGAAGCTTGAAGGCCTGTTAGAATAATAGAGTATAGAAGCCCAACAGATAGACAAGATTAGTTCTATGTCTAGATTGTATTGAACAAATAGGAATCTGCTTTAGCATTTTAGATGTGAAGTTGTAGATATATTTTATTACTATTATTTTGTGAAAGTGATAGAAAATCTCTTAATTGAGTGGACTTAACAGTCTTATTTGTAAAACCCTCTAGCAAGGTGACATTCTGATTGAGTGTTTGAAATCCTTTAACAAGGTCACTTCTAACAAGGTGAAGATCCTAACAGATTTGAGGGAAATCCCTTAATCGGGTCACATCTAGTAGTGTGTAATCTTTAACAAGATTTGCTTTTAACCGAGCATACTCTAGAAGAGTATATTTCTTAGTGGGTCCGAAATCCCATAGTAGTTTTTCCCTATTCGGGTTTCCACGTTAAATCTGGTGTTATGAGGTTTATGATGTTTATATGCTTTTGAGTTTGCATGTTTAATAGTTTTGGTTATATTACTGAAGTATATGTTACCGAGGTTGAATCTGATGTTTTTATGTATGATTAAGTTTGTATGATTCACCCCCCCTCTCATCTTGTTGGTTATTGGATCTATACTTATATTAAGATCAAAACTATCAGAAAAGCCCTCACTAAAATACTCTTCAACTCCCAAAGTTGCATATGAATCGGATGACAAAACCGCATTTTCACTCATCCTAGATAGAGTGTTATTAGTCGAGGATGTGAGATTCTTCACCAAATGTTGTGTTGAAGAACTCGGTCATGTTGAAATCAAAGACACATATGATGAATTGTGCACCGATGGTAAAATGGATAGCAAGTATGAGAACATTAAGATCAAGGATTAACTAAAGTCCTAACCTATCCTCGTGTATTCAAACCCTAGTGGGTCAAGTTTGTTCTGAGCAGAGTTCATGATGACTTCATGTGGCTAGAGGAGCAACTGTTTAAGATTACCAAGGAAATCATTCATTTGATCACCAGTTACCCTATTTATGATCATGCCCGAGCTCAGAAAATGATATCACAAAAGGAATTGATCAGTTTAACCAGAGTAGAATCAGATTGCAGAGGACTAAAATTGAACAATTTCACTGATGCAGAACTAAAATCTTCCATTAGAGTAATAGGTTACTATTTCTTCCAATCGGCAAGGGAAAACAGTGTACCCTATGCGGCAGTAGACTTAGCATATAAAATTGTGGAGAAAGGCATGAAAATTGATCTATGTGAGGTGTTGCTGAAAAACCTGTTTTACAATCTGAACACCATCAGGAAGCCGAAGAAGAACAACTCGGCTAATACACTAAAGTTTGGATCACTACTTGTATGCATGTTTTTCTATTTTGAAAAATTCTTTCCATCAGTCGGTAAAGTTGTTTGGGAACTACACCAACCAATCACCCATCAGATCAATGACTTCATCAAGAAGCTAGGTGATAATTTTAATGATATTATGGATGATTACTTTAGTAAGTTTCAAGAGAAAATGCATAACAGGTATCAGATTCCACCCAAGCTAGTGGAGAAATACAAAGATGACATATGTTTTGAAGTAGACACTGATTACTATTATGTGAATGTTGTGGAACCAAGAACTCAATCTTTGCCACCTATGGGTTATAAGATTGATTTTGACATCACCAAGAAACAAAATGATGCATTTCTTACATTACCAAGGCATGCTACCGAGCTAAGGTATGGAACCTATGAAGAACTGAAAGAAAAAGTAAAAATGAGCATTGTAGTACCCAAAGCTACAAGAAAGGAAACAAAGATGATAAAGGCATTATCAAGAAATTCAGAGAAGATTCTTCCTCCACACCTATCAAAGGAACTATAGCCATTACCGAAGAGGAATCTGAAGCCCAAGAGGCAGCTATAACACTGAGCACCGAATTGACTAAGGGAAAAGTGTTGAAAAGAAAGAAACAGGATACATCAAAGGCCTCACTGACTCCTCCAGCAAAGCAACCTAACACAAGAGCATCTGCAGCTTCACCGAGTAAGAAAACAAAGAGTGTTAATGTTCCCAAGGTAACAAAAACTTACAAGAAATCTACTCAGAGACTCATTTTGGCAAAAGAGTCTAGTGACACCGAATCTGAGGATGCAAGCAAATTTCAGATTGTCAAGAGCAAGAAGGTAAATGTACATAGTGTTGAAAATTTTTGTACTAATCTAAAGGAATATGGTGGATTTGGAGGATTCAAATATGTTAAGTATGAATCTAGAAATGATGATGAAAAGAGATAAATAGAAGAAGCTGTCATCTGCACACTTTTGAAATTCCGATTGGTCCCATTAGAAGTCTCTAATTCTCTTCCAAAAGAATTATATGCACATATTGATAACAGGTGGCAATATGCCCTGGACTCAGAGAAACAGATCAGAGAAAGAAGTCTGGTACATCTCTTTCCTGACATGTCGGTAGTTGAAATAAAAGAACACCAGTCAACCTACCACACAAAGTTCCTTGTGAAACAAAAAGCCTTGAAACTGATGAATGGTTTGTATATTGAAGTGAAAAATGAGACAAAAGAAAAGTGGTAGGAAATATTTTGACTCAAGGATGCTGGTGAGCAAGCTGAAGTTGAAATAATTGATGTCATCGAGCAAGATCCTAATGCTACCGAGCAAGACCCTACTGACACCATTCAAAAAGATGAAGATATCATGGATACAAAGGCACTTGAATAGGAAATGATAGAAGGCAATGCATATGCAAAACTTGTATCCAGTGAATTAGTCTTGGAACAAGTTTAGCCTTATCCACCAGTCAATCAATCTATCTCAACTAAAGCCCCTCAGGATATAGATCAAGGCACCAAAGGTCACAAGTCTAGAGCAGGAGAAGGTACTACTCAAGAACAGACTTCTCAGGATCCTTCTAGCACTGAAAATGTTGCAACTAAGACATCGAGTACCGAGACACCAAAGGACACTACAGAGGCTAAAGAAACTGACCAAAGTGTTGCCTCTACCAAGCAACCTACCAAGGGTCATCAAGCCTAACAAGCCATTGTCTTATTTCAATTGGTGAAAGGAAAAGAAAAGAAGATGAAAAAGAATAGTTTCAAAATAGATTTGTCAAAACCAATAGTATTGCCCAATGTTGATATATCCCAATTAAAGGGGCAAGCACTTATTGATTTCAGTGAACTATGCAAAGCAAAGGCTGAACAAGAGAAGCAAATGGCTATTCAAAAGAAAAATAAAGTACTTCAGAAGGTGAAAGCACTCTTAACAGATATGCTACCTGAAGCTACTATAACCAAAGATGCAGCCATCCATATTCAATTGGATGAACTCCTAACCAAGATAGAGACATCTAGAGTAGATGCATCTGAATATTTGAGCAAGCTAAAAGACAAAGAGCTCACTGCAAAAATGATAGAAGAGGTACATAAAGCTATAGCTATTGGCAAAGTCAAACTTGTCAAATTTATTGTTGAGTTGTCCCCTCAACTCAAGCACATTCTTTATTTATTTCAAAAACTCTATACATTTTCTTTATTCATTAAAGACATCAAAAATAAAATAGAAGCAATTGAGAAAGAGATCACCAATCTCTCAAATAAGTTGACCACAAAGCCCAATTCAGTTCAGAATTTCTATACAAAGTTACAATAGCTCATGGCTTAACAATTGGACCTAAGAAATGAAGAACACAAGATCAAGATGGACATAATGACACTTCAGACATTATTCCTTCCTCATGTTTCATCCATCCAAGAACAGATCAACTGAGCCACATACTTATCTACTACACAAGAGGGAAGCACTTTAGATGGCCTAATATCATTCTTGGTTGATATTCAAGTGCATAATTCTTTAATGGATAGTGTAAATGATGCCCTCTTTATCTCTCTCACTGAAGCATGGACAAAGTACAAATCCATTTTTGACCAGTTGCCACCACCGAATGGTAACTAAATTTTGATGTTTGTCAAAAAGGGGGAGTGATATAGTATTCAAAGCATCAAAGTATAGTATCAAACAAAAGGAGTGTAGTATACAGGGGGAGTATACTGAGCAGAGTGAGCAATGAACCAAGCAATGAACAGAACAGTAAGCAAAGAACAAGAGCAGCACACTGATCATTGATCATCAAGCATACAAAATCAGAGTTTTGTACAGTATATTGATAAGGGGAGTATATCTAGATATACTATTTCATTGACTAATGTATATACTGTCAGTGTAGTCAAATTTTGCAAATTATATAGATTATTGAGTTATGACTTTGAAAGTAGTTTTGTCAAACATCTCAACTAATGTCAAAAGGGGAGATTGTTACTACTTATCAAGTTGCCATTAGTTTTATATCCAAAGTCATTCTATATAATCTAGTCAGTTACTACTACCGAAATATTCAGTCAGTATGCACAGTCCAGTCGGTTATAGAAGAAAGTAGTCACAGAGCCCAGTATGCACCGAGCTATCTACCGAGTATCATTCCATGTCTACCAAGCAGCAAAGATGATACACTGAGTTGATATACACTGAGTGAAACGTGTTACCAGATTCATTGAACTTGGACATACATATGAAAACATGTTACAAGATTGAGGAACATAGAACCGTTATCACATTGGAAATTGCACTTAAATATTATGTATGATTTTGAGGTCATCTAACCAATGAAATATTTTGCATGGTTATTCATTCGAGAAATCATGTTTATAAGATCAAAGAAATGAATTAGATCACTGACATAAGAGATCTATTTATACAACATGGATTGAGATCAGATATACACATGTAGTATGACAGAAAGGAAGATATAGAAATATATGAAGCAAGACATGTGAAAGCACTAAGTGTTATGACTGCTACAGAGACACAAAGGTCATCAAGAAGGATTTCTAAGAACAGTCAAAGAACAGAGTAAATAGAAGAGTTTACTGAGTTACTTTATGGGTTACTGAGGTATGCTATAGGCAAGGTAATCTTATTTTGAGCACATAGAATCTGCTATAACATTCCAGATGTAAAGTTGCAAATAGTTGTAAAGATTTTATTGAAAATTTTGAAGTTGTAAGAGAAACCTTTAACAGGGTAAAAGACTCTAATCAAGTCTATAAATTTTAAGGCCTCTAACCAGGTGTAGTATCTAGATTAAGTGTTGTAAAATCCTTTAGCAAGGTATATCTAACAGATCTTGATACTCCTAATAGGGTAAGCTATCAGAAATAGCTAAACATGTAGCTCTAACCGAGCAACCTTTATTATTGCAGTAGTGAAGTTGTGGGTGCCATCCACAGCGCAGTTTTTCTCTCTAACCAAGAGTTTCTGTGTAACCAAAATATATGTGTTATGGAGTGAATCATGTACGATTATTATTTATTTGTTTTAACTTTATGTTATGTTACAATAGTTTTTGGTTAATGCATAACAACAAAGATATTGTTAATAAAAGGATTGAAGTACTGATTCACCCCTCCCCTCTCAGTACATTAGCTTTCCATATTGGGCCTAACACCTCTTCCCAATGTCCTTTGTCCCTCTTCCCCATGTCCTTTAGGAGTGTGGAGACAAGGAATGTCTTTATGGCTAAATCTCTTGAATCTCCCATTTTTCCTCTCCTCTCACATTCAATCCTAGTCCTTCATCATCTTTTAATCTCCACCATCCATTTCAAATTTAGAAATTCATAAATTAAAGTGCCTTCTCTTCACAAATCATCCACTTCCATTATATTATCATGTTGTCCATTTATTTACCAATCTACTTTTATCATATCATCATTATGTTAGAATTTTCATAGAATCCATTATCATCTTTCCCTTGCCATGTCTAAATACTCATCCATCTATCCAACCCTTGTTATGTAATTGTGAGAGAAATCCACATTAAATACTTCAGCCATCTCCAAATATTCATTTTTCAGTCTTGTAGCAATGAGATCATGGAGAGGAGGAGAACAAGGAAGAGAAAATAACATTGGAAGCATCATGTGGAAGTAAAGTTTACATATGTTTTTATGTTTCTCATTTATTTTTTTTGCTAATCTTTTTTGATATGCTATTAAGTAGTTTGGATTCAAGTTGTGCTTATAGTTGTGTTCTTTATCCTTTAAATGAATTCACATTGAAGTAACAATCTCCATTTTAACATCACTTACATTGATTATTGAGTTCATATAGAAAGAAGTCATTCTACCGAGACACATGGGTAGCTAGTCGCTATGCTCGCTAATTCTATAGGAATACTTTTGACATGTATGGTTCATCAATATTCAAACCAAAACAATTTGGAGTGTTGGGTACCACTGATCATGCACCTCCTACAACAACCTAGGTACGACACATAAATTTTTCCTTTTAACAAAGGTGACATGCACTAAATAAATTGGCCCAAAAAATACCTATGCCCATTTAAATCAGCACACTTCTTGTCTGCAACATTAGCAATCTTCACAATTTGCAACACATTATTTTAGAATGGCCTCTTTTCGATTGCCACCAAAATATTATCAACAATTTGACAAAATTAAAAACATCTCTTGAGGGATATCTTTAAACTTCCAACAGTCTTCTTTGACATGACCACTTTGATAATGACATTTAAACAAACAAATTCTCTCACCTCTAAGCAAAAAAGCATTTCAAACTATTGGTTGGTGTACTATTACTAGTAGTACAACTTCCTCTAATACTTGAATTGTACTATGACCAGTAGTACAACTTCCTCTAATACTTGAATTCCATTGCAATGCGCTTAAGGCTTTGAGTTCCACAAGCTTCATGCCTTTGATAGGGCTTTTTTGAAAAAAAAAAAAAGAGCCTTACAGCCTTCATTCAAACAAGCTCATACTTCAAAAATCATGTCCATCCTTCACAAGAATTTCCACACATATACACCCTTCCCAAGGACCACCATTCCTCTCAAGAAGACCCACCATCCATCAATGAGTGCTGAAAATACCCATGAACTATTGAAGGGAATTCATTCCTGCATACGACTTCCTTTGCCACAAACAAGTAACTCAGTCCCAATAGCGGGGAAATCCTATCAGTATAAATAAAACACTCATCAAATGACACCCTAGGCAACCTTATCCAATGTTGTTTATAAGGGTCAAATGCCTCCCATCTTATCAAATCACATAACAAGCCTATAAGCCACACCTAAGACACATGCAAGCCAAAAAAATATAGCCAATGAAAGCAGGACCTGTAAATCGCAGCAAGCACATAAGATCACTACAGATACAATGAAACCCAACCTCAAACAAAGCTAGTAAACTTCACATTGCTGGCCACAATCAATAACTCTGTTGGACATAGATATAATGTGAATATCAAATAAATGATATGCCCACTAAACATACCCGATCTAGTAAGAAACTATGGACTCAGTCGAGCAAGGCAAAGGGATCTTTTGGCAAATAATTGAAGTCACTCGATCAAACAGGCAATGAGGCAAGTCGGTGACAGTGTGAAGGCATTTAGGCATCAAACACTAAAATCCATGCTTCAAATCTCTCAATACCAAATTGAAAGTGTTACACTAAACACCAAGCAAACATGTGCCAACAACTCCAAGTAAATAAGCTTTGATTTTGGTGGCTTCTTTTTCTTCAGTGATCTTTTGATTGTTCCAAACAGTATGCAACTTCAATACTCTAAGCACTATTGCAACTAGCACTCTACCATCTTCTGCAGGCTGACAAACATAAAAAAAGTAGCAATCCAACTTTGAGATAAATACCCAAAAAAACAGCTCAGGCATCACCAAATAAAGTCGTGCCAAACTCCACTGGTATGTACACACAACCTAAACACAACAATGTAAGGAAAACCCAGACAGAGCATAACTCTGCAAACTGGAGCACACTCCATTATCACCTTCAGCTCTAATACCATGAAAAAGAACATGGTTACAAAGCAGAAACCCAAAATTGGGTTCTAAGAATTGAATTTCCATTCAATCAATTTATAAGTAAATATAACCCTACAAAGACTATAGAGAAGAGTTAGAGCTGCAACTTTAATGGTGGATAGGTGAAAGAAGTTTTATGGACAGCTGCACATGAAAGACATGGTTGGTGGTCCGTGCCAACAATCTATACTGGTTGGTGGTTAATAGGATAATTAATTTATTCTAACATTATTACATTGTTAGGCTAATTAGTCAATCGGTTTCTAAGTGGTTGGTATTCTATTTACTACAACTACTCATTTGCCTTTGTATACATGAGTTTCCTCTGCTCTGAATGATCAAACATGTATTAACCTTCATTTGGAGTCAGAGCAAAGCATGTCTCGCTACCTGTGCATTGGAATTTGATGGATCTTGAGGTTACCATCATGGATGGTGAGTGACCTTGCAATTATTGAAGATGTAGTAACATTGGGGTGAGAGTTGGAAGGAGTTTGTTGGCTACCAGATTTGCCAGCACTGCCTAGTTGTATGGAATGATTGCTAAAGCATTGAACGAGATCTTGAATGAATGGTCTAAGTTGTGTCATAAAAGAAAAATATTGGTATCCACTTCAATATAACCTAATATGTGTTGCATTTCATAGAAGGTGATTACTCTGTTATGCACAGTGTGCGAAGAGGAGCGAAGTTATAAAGATTGATTCTGAAAATGACTCGCCTTTTCTATGACTCAAATTATGTTGAATCAATATGAAATGGCAGGAAGTTCCTTTTTTTTAATTGAGTACTCATTTTGTTGAAAGGCAAGTCTTGGGAGGTGCATCCAAAGAATATAGATCAATTCCTGAATTCAGATTGGTAAACAGTTCCTCCTTTCAATCGTCTAGCATTGTATGGTTAATGTAGTATGGTGAAAAGAGGTAGTGTCATGGAGAAGTGCAACAATGTTTCTAAGTGGTGTTAAATACTTGGTCCTAGAAATTATGGATGGAGGTTGAGGGTTCTAGACACATTGCTAGCATCATGTCCAAATAATTTCATTATGAAGGGATGATCATTCGTTCCCAATAAACGAGAACACATAAATGACTTAAATAGCCATTTACATGCGAAGTTATTACTATAACTTGGAGGTAAGTAGTTTTGCAAGAGAATATGAAACCCTCAAATGTGTTAATCAAGTAATCGATCATTTTACTATAGATGCTTGGGAAAGTACAATTAAAATTATTGAAAATATTAATGAGTATTTTGTAGATGGGTTTATCAGTGTTGTCAATGGATTTTTAAATAGTTATGCAACGAGGAAGAATGACGAAATTAAACATATCGTCAATTAGTTTCTTGCATGCATTTGGAAAATGGTGGCACTAAAGGATGTGGCAATTTTTGATGTTTTAAGTTAGCTTCTCATTTTTAGAGATGCTTTGCATTAGATTTTTTTTCGTTGACAAATTTGAAAAATTATATATATTATGAAGTTTGATTTTTTATAACAAGGGGTTTGGTGTTGAACTCAATAAGGATTTATTCCAAAAGATTTCACAAGACTTTGGTTGAGAATTATACCATTACAAGGGTAAGAGACAACTTAATGGAACCCTTTGTGAGTAGAGTTCAATAATCTGGTGTTTATGATTCAAGAGTTGAGGAAAAGAGAACTCAAAAATTAAATTCAAAGCTACATCTTTATGGGAGTCATCAGGCCACTTGATAGAGGTCCACCTAATTCAAAATTTGTTTCTTCAAAGAAATAAGTTCTAAAAATGTATACTTATTTTATGTATTAAACAGTTTTTGTTATATAAACCTTAAGGAGATTCCCTTGATAAGTTGAATCTTTATGTTTTCAAGTGTATTTTTACTAAAACAATATAAATCTTTATGTTTACAGGTGTACTAAAACAATATAATAAGGGGGAATGTTAGCTAATGTTAGCATTATTATGATATTGATAGGACAATTAATCAATTAGTTCCTAAGTTGAAGCAACATCTATGGCAAGCATCAAGCAACTTCCTAATGAATGGGAATCCATGTTGTACAGGCTAAAAAAAATTAGCACAATCAAGGACAACATTTTGCCAATCCTGAGGTTAAGTTATGATGCCCTGCCTGGTTATCTAAACCCTTGTTTTCTTTTCTGTTCTCCTTATCCAGAAGATGCTATAATGAGTTATAAATATTTTGTACTAGCATGGATTGCCCAAGGATTTGTTAATCCTAAAGAAAGAGAAGACTCTTATGAGCTAGGATTCTCTTATCTAAATAAATTGGTTGATCGTTGTATGATTGAATTTGTTCCCTATGATGGGAGTGATTACATCATTAAGTACTACAAAATGCATCATATATTACACGACTTGGCTCTTTCAGAATCTCAAGGCCAAACGAGATGTATATTTCAAGCTATAAAAAAGTTGAAAAGTTCCTTGTAGAAAAGTCTCATGGCCTATGTAGGATTTCTTTGAGCAAAAAAAAAATAACCATTATTAACAAAACCATTTGTTCCCTTGGGCTCCTTGTTAGTTATAAACGAGCAAAGAAATTAATACAAAATAGTAGAAAGCTAATAACATAAACACAAAACACAAGTTTAACGTGGTTCACCATTAAGTGGCTACATCCACTAGAAACACAGGGAGTTCTTCTATTAATGAATAATGCAAATACAACTCTAGAATACAGGACTGTACACATTTATATATACATTCACATTCAGGTTTGGAATGAAGAGTCTAGAGAAGATGAAAGGTCATGACCATTGGGCTTCACATCCCAACAATCTCCCACTTGAAGCTCAATCGGCACAACCACGCCTCAACATTCCCTACATTTCCATTTCTTCACCTCGCAATCAAGTGCATCAAAGACTTCAATTTCACCAAGTTTTTCTCACAGACACTGTAGATAAGCCTTTTCCAAATTAAACTAGAGTTACAAACATTTTCCAACACAAATTCACTGATTATGCCAAAAACAGAAACTCCAATTAGTTGGTTTAATATGAAGCCTTCATACAAAAATGAATTCTCCATATTTCCATAATCATTTTCATTTTGTTGAGCCTCATCTTTCCTCTACTTCAAAAGTTCATTCCAGAGCTTGTTCCATTTTTCCACAAGTCGCTCAACCACATTACCGGGGCTGAAGTTTAGCAGGCAGATTCCCTTTTCTATAAACTGATCCCACCACCGCAAAAACTGGTCACACTTCACATCATCTCCAATTACGGCTTCTTCAATTGTTGGATTCAAGCACTGCATAGGCCATGGGCTCAACAGAAAATTTCAATTAGGTGAAACTACCATGCACAACCTACCTTCCAATCTGGTCACCGTTGTCTCCAATGCTGCCGCCAAATCCCTTGATTTCTCCAAACTACTTAGCAACGACTTCTTCCATGCTAGAAGAACAGTGTATATCCATGACATCATCTCATACTTTGGCTCCATACCCTGGAGACATTGACCATCATCTTACGAATCATCATTAGATCGATAACCATTCATCGCAGCCATGGATAAATAGCGGGGAATAGGAACTTCTCAAGCATCCCTCTCCTCTGCACCCTTATCTACTTCATGCAGAGTAAGATGATTCTCTAGCAAAGCCTCCATGTTATAATATTCTTGCCCAAGAAAATATTTAATAGTCAATATGTCATTCTAACACTCAACTTGAGCATCTATTTTAAGTCCCGCACCAGCCAATGCAATATCGTTTTCCAGATTTACAATTTTGTGAATTCCTACAATCTACTAGTGTGGTTGTCGATTTTCTCTCGATATTGGCATCGAATGTTTTCTCACCACTTCATCCTCCATCTTTCACATTGGACTTGACTTCTTCTGTGGGCTCCTTGTCAAGTTCTACAACAAATTTCTTTGGTTCGTGACTTCTTCTGCTGCCACAATGTCCTCTTCCTCTACCACAGAAACTTTTTGAGCCAGAGGTGTGGCTAGGGTTCCAATGGCCTTGGGCCTTATCAAGCCTTTTGTTTGCTTGGCTTGCCCTCTCTATTTGTTGTGATGCTGCTGCAAGGATTTCTCTATTATGCTCCATATAATTATAAGGCCCATCATCTTCTATCATTGCCATTCTCCAACACTTCTCTTTCTTATCATCTTCAAGGGAACAAGATTTTAGTTCTGCCCTATTGCCTTCCTCAGAAGCTGCAACTGGCACATCCACAGGACTTGAAACATTGTCTAATGTGGTAAAAAATGTATTGAGGCCTGTCAATTCCTTTTTCAATTCTTCATTTCTCTTTTCTATAGAAAACTCCCACTCTTTGGTAAATTGCTCTTTCAATTTTGCCATTTTATCTTCCATATGGCATATTCACTTTGCGAGAATAAAATTTTCCTCCTGCAGTTTCTCAATTCATTCATATAGGTAATCGTTTGAGCTGTAGGCCTCACCTTCTTTAGGGTCATCTTCATTCACCAGTTTCAAGACTGCATCCTCCTCACCCTAGGAGGCATCTCCCTCATCTTGGAAGGCAAACAAACCAGTCTCTTCTTCTTCAAACAGCGAATAGAACAAGCCCTCTTCTTCTTCAGACGAACTGTCCTCCTTTTCCCAGCCATCCCACCAATGTCATTTGGTTTCAATCTCCACTTGGACATCACTCTCTTCCAAGTCTAGACTACCAAGAATTGTTTTGAATACTGATTCGAATTGATCATCTGAATCGGCTTCATCCTTTGAATCTTTAGCCCTTTTGTCGATAACATAAAAGCACCCAACTCCGGGATCAAACACAAAGTAAGGGTACCTAGATCCAGGATCAACTATCCAATCGGATCCCATCTCTGCTCAATACTTTACTGTAGCTTTGATACCAATTGTTAGTTATAAACAAGCAAAGAAATTAATACAAAACAATAGAAAGCTAATAACATAAACACAAAACACAAGTTTAACGTGGTTCACCACTAAGTGGCTACGTCCACCAGAAACGCACTGAGTTCTTCTATTAATGAATAATGCAAATACAACTCTATAATACATGACTGTACAAGTCTATATATACATTCAAATTCAGGTTTAGAATGAAGAGTCTGCAGAAGACAAAAATTCGTGACCGTTGGGCTTCACATCCCAACACTCCTCACCTTCCTTTTATGGAAAAGTCTTCATCTCAAATCAATATGTGAAGATTTTTTCACAAAAATGAGGCATTTGAGTGTGTTAGACTTAAGCCAGACATCCGTCAAATCATTGACCAAGTCCATTGCCAAGTTAAAACATTTGAAACTCCTCAATTCATCAAGAACAAAAATTGAAATGCTTCCAAATGGTTTAGTAGTCTCTCAAATCTCTGGTCGCTCGATGTTAGTTGCTGTGAAAAATTGAAAAATCTGCATTCAGACATGAGCAAACATCAGTATTTGTTGCAGCTAAATGTGGCAGGTTGCAAGAACTTGGCTTGGGTTCTTGTGGGAATATCCAAGCTTGTCTCTCTACGACTATTGGGACAAGTTGTATTAAAGTTGAGGGAAAATGCACCAGATGCATTGCAGTTGAGGGTTCTCAAAGACTTGACTTGGCTCCAACATCTATCAATTGCATTCAACAGTTGGTCAAACTCCCAAGACATAACAGAGGGGATCTTTGGAGGCATGGAGGACATGCAAAAGTTGCTCATCAAAAATTTTGATGATAATTGCCCTATTCATCTTCCCAAGGACTTGGGAGGCATGAGACAACTAGGGATTCTTCACCTTCACAACTATGTAGTGCCCTTTTGGATCTCTCACCTTCACAATCTCATGATTCTATTCTTGAAGGCAGATGATTTTGATAATTACCAGTCTCTGCAATTAATTCCAAACTTAAGGCACTGATAATACTCGTAGATTTTGGGAACCCTATGTCATTCCCCAAACTAGAGGCACTGATAATAGAAGATTTTTTGGAGACTGCAAAGATTTCCATCCCTGGGAGATAATGCAATGCCAATGCTACAACATCTTCGACTGGCGAACTGCATGCAGCTGGAAGGAATACCTCAAGGCTTGGACCATGGTGCAGAGTAGGTAGAGGTATGGTGGTATGAAACAATTCCCAAATAGGTAATGAATACTTTGTATGATATCAAGGTAAGAAATGGCAAATTTCCTTTAGCCTACAAACACTCTAAATGGCTCAAATGGACCAAATATGGACCAAGACTTCACCTAAGGAAAATGATGACTTATAATATGTTCTTAGGTCTAATATAAAAGGATTCAACTAGTTTTAGTCTTCTATTTGATACCCAAATGCTAGAACTCCAAATTTGCTCCTTCTAGGCCTAGAATCCCAACTAGTGTAGCAGTGAGAGAAATTTAATGATAACTCCAAAAAATTACAAAACACTAGACAAATAAAATATAGATTTCGATACCCTTTTGTCTCCTCTATAACATATACAAAGGGTTTAATAGGTTGTTTTGTAAAATATATGTTTTCCTTACAACATGCCCTATTTTTTAGCACTAAAAAGGGTGGTTTTACAAAGTAAGTACTGAAAATATGACTCCCTATCACTTATAACCCCAAACCAGCAGAATAATATGGCAAATAAGGGAGGAAAATGAAATCAAATTCAATGTATGAGGCCTCTAAGCCCACAAACCCCAAATTCTTCTCTTAAACCCTTAAAACCAAGGGTTTCTCTTATCTCCCACTTCCACTCATTTCTAGAAACAAATGATTGTTGCTACACCTTTAGATAGTAATTTTACAACTATCCAAATCATAAAATGTACCCCTCCAATGGGTAGATCTCTCCAACCTTCATCCTACCTAGCCTCTTCACTAGGTTTTCCAACTCAACAAATTGTGATCACCCTATCAAAACCCTGTTATCAGCAATCTGATAGTTAAATCATAATGTACATGTCAAAAAGAGATCATTCCATGAGAAACATAAATCAAACATTCATGGAATGACCCTCCATGATTAGAAACTTGTCATAAATCGTTAAGAAACTAGTCTAAATTGCTACAATAATGAATGTACAGTCAAAAATCTGATTGAAAAATGACCCTAAAGCATTCAAAGATGTGTAATATGCCAAGGCTGATACTCATTAATGATATACCATAAATACCAAGCAAAGGAAGTCTCACAAAATCATAAAATAGCAGAAAAATGGCTTGAGAACTGAATTTTATTCAACCTTCTCTTGCAATTCGTACACTTCTTGGTCTTGTCTATCCATACCAAGCATTAAAAATAATTAAAATAACTCCCCCAAGGTTTTTCAACCACTTATTGGTTGGTTACAATATTTATTTTGCATAAAAAAGCCACTAATCTAAGTTTCCCACCTAATTCCTTATAGACGTTGAAATTCAAATATTTGAATTTTCAACTTTTGGAAAATGTATTACAAACTGAAAACCAACATTATTAATGATGGATTTGCATCCCGTATGCCATATTTAACCATCCTAAACCTTCCTAAATACTTTATTGGGTGTTTTGACCAAATTTAATTTTTTTACAATAAATGACAATTTTCAGGATAAAATGACTACATTTTACAATTTTGCCTTAATAACTCATAGTTGATCATGTTGACATTCATTGATGAATTAAACTCCTTCTTAGCCTCAGATGGTTGTATGGTTTCCTTTGTTGGTCTTGGTGCCCCTGCACCATACTCCCCATGAGTGAAAAATTTCTTGTCCTAAGAACTCATCCATGCTTCTCCCTTGGTTTTGCCTGTGTGCAACTGATATGTAGGAACAAGATAGTCCCCCAAAGTGACTTGCTTCTTCTTGGAATGACCTGCACTCACACACCAAGTATTAGAAACAAAAACATTATGATTTGGCTACCCCAAACCAATGGTATCCTTGGTTGATGTTCCTGTTAAGACTGCCTTCTTTCCTCTGTGTTGAGGCAGCTGCAACTCATCAAACCTTCTCTCTCCTTGTTGTCCAACAATAGGACATTTAACTGCACCCACTTGTACATATGTTTGACCCCACACTTCTCCATGAGCCGGACTGTCCTTTGGTTGCAAATCAACCCTCCTTGCATCCTATTCTTTGACAAACAACTCATCACCAAAACACATAACAGTATGATCCTTTCCACATTGAAACAATGGACACAACTTATACTTAATTTTACCTTTATGAACCAAATAAGTATTTTGATAACCATCATGTATAAATTTTCTATAATATTGCCAAGGTCTACCCAAGATGAGATGACCACAACTCATATCCATAACATCACACAAAATGCTATCAACATACTTGCCAATGGAGAAATTTATGATTACCTGATCCCTTACCAACATATTCTGACCTTCACTGACCCATGTAGCAAAATATGGATTAAGATGTGCAAGGGTTTGCAAATTCAACTTTTTGACTACCTCATAAGCAACCAAATTGTGAGAAGCCCCTGAATCAACAATCAAATTACATACCTTACCATGGATTAGACAATTTGTCATGAAGATCCTCTCTTGCTATGATGGTTGTAACTTCCCCATGAGCAATAACTCTCCTTCCTCTGGTGGTATCATGATTTCTTCTTCTTGTTCTTCCTTTTTGTCTTCTTGTGTCAAATTAACCCTCCTTTCCTTCTTATCCTCATTCATTTAGGACATTTCAATGATGGGTGCCCTCGTTCATTACAATTGTAGCATCTAAATGTGCCTCTTCCTTGACCAAATCCTCTTCCTCCTCTCTGATTGTATCCACCCCTTGAATTTGAAAATGACTCCTTGCCTTTATCCTCATGGCTTGGTCCTTGTCCTCTTCCACCTCTTCCTCTATTTGCATTACCTCCTCTACTTGATCTTTCTTGTCTCCTCTTCACCTTTTCTTCTTCTCTAATAGCCAATTGAAAACATTAACCAATGGTCCTTGGCACTTGTAGACCAATCTCATCTTGCAAATGATACTTCAAGCCATCGACATATCTGGCTACCTTCTCATTTTCTTCCTCATATCCTCCTCTAATAGTCAATTTGTGAAATTGTTCAATATAAGACATTACATCCATGTCTTTTTTCTTCAAGTTTTGTCTCATCCTCTTCACATGTATGCTATAATCTGAAGGCAAGAATTGTTCTTTGATCAGATTCTTCATCCTTGCCCACTATGTGATTCTTGTCAAAACCCTAGACATTCTATCATTTTGTAAACTTGTCCACCAAGTCAAAGAAATACTTCTGAGTTTTGTTTTTGCAAACCTTACCCTCTTATCATCCTCCATGTCTTCATACTCAAAGTAGTTCTCCAAGGCATCAATCTGACCCAACACTTCCTCACTATCCATCTTTCCCTGATAGATAGGTACATCCACATGTCCTTTCCTTGCATTGTTTTGTACATCCTTCCAAAGTCTAACCAACCTCCTCTCCTTAGGGTCCACTTCATCTTCAACCCTCCTACACTCTAGTCTTTTTGGTTGCTCTTCTCCATCATCTCCATTTTGTTCTTCCCAATTAGGTTCTTCCCTCCTATTGTCCATTCTTTCTTTCTCATATTGTTCTATCCTTGCTTGCATACTCTCTTTCTCTCTTCTACATGCTCTTTCCTCCCTTTCCTTACTCTGTTCTCTTTCTCTTCTTTCCCTCTCCAAGGTTTCTTTCAACTCTTCAATTTCCTTAACCAACTAGTTTTCAGGTGTCATCAATCCTTCCTACTTCCTACCCAGACCTTTCTTGCTCTGATACCACTTTGGTGCAGAGTAGGTAGAGGTATGGTGGTATGAAACAATTCCCAAATGTTGGCTTTTTTGATGATTATGTTGTGATTGTCATTGATGGACACACACTTGTATTGAGATCCCCTTTATATGTATGAGCTTGTGCTCAACCAGTATGTTGTATACTAGTCTCTAGACTAGTGATTTTGCAGAATGTGTTTCCCGGTCTGAAGCAACATGTCGACCCCAAGCGGTTCATAGATCACAACTGGTACGAGGGAGAAAAGTGGCACAGCACATTCTTACTAGTCTTCATTTGTGACGAACCGGCAACCAGTATTTTGTATGAACCAGTAATACTCTGTGATGAGTTACCAACCGACATTTTGTGATGAGTTACCAATCCACCGATTGTTTGACGGTGCCAACACATTGATGGTGATTCTTGTGTCGTGTTACTAAGTATGTCTAGATTCATTGAACCTAGGAAATTGTAATGTAATCCTATTGGACCAACATGAAATCAGATTCCTTTAAAAGGACATCATGTCTAGGGTTTTAAGTTGTTGCTGAAAGGGTTAATGTTTAGCTAGGGTTTGAGGTGGAAGTTGAGTTGTTAAGAGAATGATCTTATTTGAGAAGATCAAGTTGTAACTATGAGAGAGAGAGAGAGAAGACTAAAGTAATGCTGGAATACATTAGCTATGAGCAATACTAGATCTAACCAAGTAGTTTGTGCTATTAGATAGATCAAACACTTGTTGATTACTCACATCTTTGACAAGTCTGTAGCCCTTAACCGGGTAGGCCTCAAAGCCTTTGTAAAATCCTCTAACAAGGTGGTTCACTCATGTGAATCTAAAATCCTCTAACAAGGTAGTCTTTAATCAGACTTATCTCCTAATAGAGATTGAGATCCCTAACAGGATCTATTCTAGTGAAGAACATTGTAAGACCTGAACCGGTCTGGTTTCTATTCTGCAGATAGTGACTTGTGAGTTCGATCTCACTGTGGTTTTTCCCAGTTGGGTTTCCATGTCAAATATCCTGTGTTATGGCTGTATTGCTTTTGTGGGTGAATGCTTTATTCGCATTTTGGTTTGCATGTGTGGTAACCGGTTTGACTGTCAGACTACTTTATCGGTTTATCTTTAGACTATGTAAGTATTTTTGTGCAATAATTTTTGGCATACTAATTCACCCCCCCTCTTAGTATTTATCAATTGGTATCAGAGCCTACCTTTCTATAAGTTTAACCACTTGGAAAGAGATATGGGGGAATACACCTTGAGAGAACTTACTCAGCGGTTCACTAAGTCTGAGCAAGCCTATGATGATCTTATGGTCAAATACAAAGCATCTCAACCAAAAAGAAGAGAACATGCAGAGAGGCTGATGGAACTATTTGAAAGTAGTTCTGAAGATGAATCTAACATGGAAGCCATGATTGCTGAAGTGAATAAGCTGAATGATTCAAATTCCAATCCAAGAAAGGAGTTGGAAGGACTGACTATTTGGTTTCGTCAAGAGCTTGAGAAATGGAGAAAAGCGGAAGATCTGGTAAAGGACAGAGATCATGAGATCTCCAAGTTGAAACATGAGATTAGTGCACTAACTGCTCACCTTCATGAGAGCAGAATGGAAAAAGAAGACATGCAAGAAGAACTGAACATTGCCATCTCTGAAAATGCAAGTCTTATGGAGACAAACACTGCTATTTCCAAAGAACTCTTTGAGTCAAAGGAAATACTTGCTAAGTTTGGCAAAAGTATAGTCAAACTAGAGCAAAAGCTTGAGTCATCTAGACTGGCAGAGAATACCAATGGTCTTGGTTTTTCTGGACATGAGGAAGGAGAATCCTCAGGAACAAATGCTGAAGCATCAAAGAAGCAACCGACACTCAAAGGAAAAGGTAAGCAAAAATTCATACCTATTTGCTTTAACTGTCTTAAAGAAGGACACACTGCCAATGTATGTAGGAGCAAAACCTACAATAATTTTCCTTATTTTATCAACAATGTACTTAGATCCAATAAGTTCAATGGTCATTGTTATGCATGCAACAAGTTTGGGCATAGAGCATTTGAATGCAGGTCTGTAATGGATAACACTGGAAGATATCCTCAGAGGACCCAAGGAATTGGTCTTGAACCTTTTATGAACCGGAACCATAACCGGTTTAATGTCTTCAATCATCAGTTAAGAAGCGGTGGTCATCAAGCAGCAACCAGATGGAGAGAAAGTTGTATGATCTATCATGGTCATGGTCACACTGCTACAACATGCAGAAGGAAGAATGGAGACATGCACAATGGACCTTGGAGAGCACCTAGACTTGTTTGCTATCACTGCAACAAACCGGGCCACATTGCAAGATTCTACAAAAGCAGAAAAAGTATATCTAATGATATATCGGTCACTCAGGAAGGAGAAATAGATGTTGAAAAAGTTCAAAGAGACATGAAGAAAACATGGAAGAAGAAATCAATATTGTCGGAAGAGGAACCAGTTTTTGCACCTAGTGTGCAAATATCAGAACCGACAAACTAAGCCTCAAAGGCTTAGGGGGAGCAAATGGCAAAATGTTTTCGAACCCCTGATTGACACCTATAAAAGACCTTAACCAGTATGTTATACCTGTTGCTTGGCAGAAGACCAGAAATGGTAAAAAAGGAAAATTAGTGTTTACGCCCTAATAGAGGAGCATTAATGATGGTAGGTGAGAGACATGTATAAATACAATTTTCAAATCATTTCTCACTATCTGTTTTCGAGCAAAGAAAAGTTTTCAAGTGCAGAGTGAAGAAAAGGCAATTTGAGCTTAGATTTCAAGAAATTGGATAACCTTGAAAGAAATTCAAATCTAGTTTGCAAGCGGTAGTGGAGAACTCAAAGCAGTGATTTGGCATCTGATGGAGAGCGAAGTGAAGCAGAATCAGGAAGCCCTAAATTTGCATTTGAAAGGTATTTTTTTTGTGTTCTTGAAATACTCTTCAGTGGCTTCCACATCTCATACCAGTTCAAGTACATCCATTGAGTCAGAAAGTTTCATTTAGAGGAAGTCCAAGTATAATGCTTTATCACAAGTTACAGCTGGAGTCATAGTCAAAGAAGGAATTTCAGATTATATTGATTGCAAAATACAAGACCTAGGGTCTTTAGCCATTCATACTCAGTTAGGTCTATTTTGCGGAAAGGACAAAAGGATCAAACTAGAATTTAGTGTCATAGAGAAGAAGAAATTCCACAACGCTGTATATTTCCTGGAAGACTTCACGGAGGATCACATCAGGATCATCTTGAGCAGAGTCCATGGTGACAAGATGTACCTAAAGAGGATGCATGATATCATGCCTCAGGCAATTCATGCAGTCACCGGTTTCTGCAACACAGGGGAAGTGCCAGCCCTGAGAAAAGTGAGCAAAACAGAAATGACCAAGCTCACCGGTTCAACAAGTGATTCACGGGGCATGACAGTCAATCCTATCAAGGATGATCTGGTAAAATACACATGCATGGTGATTGGATATAGAACATTCTCAGCTAGCAGGATTAATTCTATATCTGCTGTAGTGGTAAATGCCACTTACCGAATGATAAAAGAGGATGCATCTTTTGACTTATGCACTAGCATGCAGAGGCGACTCCTGCTAAATCTCAAGGCAATCAAGCAGGACAACTCACTAAGGTTTAAGTTTGGACAACTACTGGTAGGGTTGTTCTTTTATTTCCAAGGCTACTTTCCAGGTGTAGGAGATGTCCAGTGGTCACCTGACCAACCAGTAACCAAGTAGATAAAGGAAAGCATGCAAGCCATTGAAACTGGCTACCTTGAGGTACTGAACAAATACTTTGATGAGTTTAGAAGAAAGATGAGTTAGAGGGTAAGAATCTTAGGTGACATAGTGAAGAAATATGAAGATGACATCTGTTTCACTATTCAGGTGGACAAATGTCTAATGGAGGCTTTTGAGCCCAGAATGGAGGAAGTGGAGCCTATGGGCTATGAGGTCATGTTTGACATGCTGGAAGGGTATGCTTCAACCCTTATTGCCTCGCCTCTTGATCCAAAGGCTAAGAGGACCGGAGCCTACTTGGAGAGGATCGCACTAGTTGAAGAACCATCGGTGAAGAAGGGAAAAGAACCGGCAGCTAAGAAAGCTAAGGCAGTGCCTGCAGCAGCGACACTGGCTACCACTGCGACTCCAAGAGTGACCAAGCGGTCACCGGCAAAGAAGAAACTAGAGGTAACACTAGCAAAAGTCTTTGAAAGAAAGAGGAAGACTAAGGAAAATGAACCAAACTCCGAAGAAACTGAGTCTGATGAACAGCCAAAGAAGGCTAGACAGACCAAGAAGATGAAAAAGAATAAACCCAGAGCATCCACACTAGTAAATATAGATATCTCCTCTTACAAACCTTTGACACATTGTCAAAGAACAGTAAAGAATATTAGGAGAAAGTTACTTCATGATTTAATAGATTATTATGATGAATTCAATAGTGAAGAAAAAGATGAAGTACTACAGGAAATCATTCTTTATTTATGTAAAAATGACCGGTCACCATCAGAGATTAAATCTCAGACATCAGATTCATTATTTGCACTGGATAATAAATGGTGCATTGCCATTGAAAAGGAACAAGAGATTAGGGAGAAATTTTTTGCACAGTGCTTCCTCGAACTCTCAAATTCAGAATTGTTTGATGCCCTAGATCAAAATAAAGGTCTCTTCTTCACAAGGAGAAGAAGACTCTGGTTGTTGGAGGGGAGAGTTGATGATGTAGAAAAAGATACACATCAGCACATGTCCCATGCTATCAGCTCTCACAAAGCACGAATGGCCAACCTCCAAGTGGAAAAGGAACCGGTTATTTCCAAATCGGATGAGGTTTTTGATGAGGAAGGAAACTTGGTGGAAGAACCAATCAACACCATCGATGTCGATGCCCTAGATGTAGATGATGTCACTCAAGACATACCTTCTAAGGGTACTGAATAGGGGCAACAGGCCGATCAGGGTGGTGAACAAGCTATGGACACAAAGAAAGTGGCAAAAGACTAGGAAGAGAAAAAGAAGAAGGATGAAGATGAGAAACAAAAGAAAGTGGAAGAGAAGAGAAAAGAGGAAGAGAAGAAATGAAAAGATGAAGAAAAGAAGAAGCAAGAGGATGAAAGGAAAAAGAAAGAAGAAGAGGATAAGGAAGAAAAGAAAAAGAAGGAAGCGGAGGAGAAGAAGAAGAAGGAAGAGGAAGAACAGAAGAAGAAGGAAGCGGAAGAGAAGAAGAAGAAGGAAGAGGAGGAACAAAAGAAGAAGGTAGAAGCAGAGCATAAGCAAAAAGAAGAAGAAGACAAGAAGAAGATGGAAGAGGAAGAGAAGAAACATAGAGAGGAGAAAGAAAAGGAAGACAAGGAGAAGAAAAAGAAGGAAGAAGCAGACAAGACCATTGAAGCAATGAAGACCACACAGATGGAAACTCCTAAGGAAACCGGTAGCCAAGCCAAAATGGCTGCTATCTCGAGCCCCATTGATCTCCAATCTGCAAGTGAGTCTAAGCTTATGTAGAGCATCAAGGTTGCCCAAGAGCGGGGCCTTGAAGGCATTTGAAGGAAAAGAGAACAAGATATTATTCAGGTGGCTGTAGACACACTTACTGATTTAATCCCCGGTACTAATCTTCCTGACACTGATTCATCACTAGCACAACTCAAACTTCTATGTACTATAGTGGATGATCAGGTGTAGAGTCTAGAAGAAGTAGCAGAGGCCAATGTAAAGAAAGAGCACCAAAAGGATCTTAATGTTGCTCTAGTGAAGAAGTTGAATGAGCTTAGGACTGAATTGTTAAAGGATCAAAAGGACATAAGGAATGCCTTGGATGAGGGAAATTTGCTACTCAGCAAAATCTGTCAACCTCATCTATTCTGTGATGATGTGCTATCTAAGAAGCAACAACTTCAAATGGACTTATAGTCCTACTTGGGCACATTCAAGACTCCTTATGATTCCTTGGCAGCATATGGGCAAACCGTTCCCCGGTTCCACTTCCAGTCAGCCAAGATGGAGAAAGAGATCAACACAAGGTCTAGGGATTTGTAGGAGCTTCAACTGGTATTACTTCCATGACTACAAATTCTTCAGAAGTGTTATCTGAACCTGGATGCCCTGACAGTCACACCAGAACTGAGCACAATAGATGCCATGGAGGAATAGGTATCACAGATGCAGACAGAGAAGGAAGTGGCAACCTCCCTACTTGAGTCCTAGTCCCTTTCCATGAAATAATTTTTTCAGGACTATAAAGCGGTTTTTGACAAGTATCATTCATTATTGTCATAAACTCTTTTATATATATATGGAAACAGGCTTTTCAGCGGTACTTTGTCATTGTTGGAAAAGGGCGAGAAGTATCTCTGGTTTTTGGTTTTAAAATTTTGAAATTTTGATATATCAGAGGGAGAAGTATCTATTTTGAAATCTTGATATATGTTGTGCTATATGTTATATGCTCTAATGATTATGCTCTAAATGCAAAATTACTATACACTCTATTGATTAAGGGATAGTGTATATGCTTAGGGGGAGCAATTTTGTTAATGGCCAGTTTTTGTCGTAAAACACGTAGATGTCAAAATTTTATTTTCCTAAGTGTTGCCATCAATGCCAAAGGGGGAGATTGTTGGCATTTTTGATGATTATGTTGTGATTGTCATTGATGGACACACACTTGTATTGAGATCCCCTTTATATGTATGAGCTTGTGCTCAACTGGTATTTGTTTCAACCAGTATGTTGTATACTAGTCTCTAGACTAGTGATTTTGCAGAATGTGTTTCCCGGTCTGAAGCGACATGTCGACCCCAAGCGGTTCACATATCACAAGCAGTACGAAGGAGCAAAGCAACACAACATATTCTCACCAGTCTTCATTTGTGACGAACCGACAATCGGTATTTTGTATGAACCGGTAATACTCTGTGATGAGTTACCAACCGACATTTTGTGATGAGTTTCCAATCCACCGATTGTTTGATGGTGCGGACACATTGATGGTGATTCTTGTGTCATGTTACTAAGTATGTCTAGATTCATTGAACCTAGGAAATTGTAATGTAATCCTATTGGACCGACATGAAATCAGATTCCTTTAAAAGGACATCATGTCTAGGGTTTTAAGTTGTTGCTGAAAGGGTTAATGTTTAGCTAGGGTTTGAGGTGGAAGTTAAGATGTTAAAAGAATGATCTTATTTGAGAAGATCAAGTTGTAACTATGAGAGAGAGAGAGAGAAGACTGAAGTAATGCTAGAATGCATTAGCTGTGAGCAATACTGGATCTAACCAAGCAATTTGTGCTATTAGATAAATCAAACACTTGTCGATTACTCACATCTTTGACAAGTCTATAGCCGTTAACCGGGTAGGCCTCAAAGCCTTTGTAAAATCCTCTAACAAGGTGGTTCACTCATGTGAATCTAAAATCCTCTAACAAGGTAGTATTTAATCAGAATTATCTCCTAACAGAGATTGAGATTCCTAACAGGATCTGTTCTAGTGAAGAACATTGTAAGACCTTAACTGGTCTAGTTTCTATTCTACAGATAGTGACTTGTGAGTTCCATCTCACCATGGTTTTTCCCCATTGGGTTTCCATGTCAAATATCTTGTGTTATGGTTGTATTGCTTTTGCGGGTGAATGCTTTATTCGCATTTTGGTTTGCATGTGTGGTAACCGGTTTGACTGTCGGACTGCTTTACCAGTTTATCTTTAGACTGTGTAAGTGTTTTTGTGTAGTAATTTTTGGCATAATAATTCACCCCCCCACTCTTAGTATTCATCACCAAATAGGTAATGAATACTTTGTATGATATCAAGGTAAGAAATGGCAAATTTCCTTCAGCCTACAAACACTCTAAATGGGTCAAATGGACCAAATATGGATCAAGACTTCACCTAAGGAAAATGATGAGTTAGAATATGTTCTTAGGTCTAATATAAAAGGATTCAACTATTTTTAGTCTTCTATTCAATACCCAAATGCTCAAACTCCAAATTTACTCCTTCTATGCCTAGAATCCCAACTAGTGTAGCAGCGAGAGAAATTTAATGATAACTCCAAAAACTTCCTAAACACCAGAAAAATAAAATACAGATTTGGATACCCTTTGGGCTCCTCTATAACATATCCAAAGTTTTTAATAGGTTTTTTTGGAAAATATATGTTGCCCTTACAACATGCCCTATTTTTTAGCACTAAAAAGGGTGGTTTTACAAAGAAAGTACTGAAAATATGACTCCCTATCACTTATAAACCCAAAAAAGAAGAATAATATGGCAAATAAGGGAGGAAAATGAAATCAAATCAATGTATGAGGCCTCTAAGCTAACAAACCCCTAATTCTTCTCTTAAACCCTTAAAACCAAGGGTTTCTCCTATCTCCCACTTCCACTCACTTCTAGAAACAAATGATTGTTGCTACACCTTGAGATAGTAATTTTACAACTATCCAAAACATAAAATTTACCCCTCTAATGGGTAGATTTCTCCAACCTTCATCCTACCTAGCCTCTTCACTAGGTTTTCCAACTCAACAAATGTTGATCACCCTATCAAAACCATGTTATCTGCAAATCTAATAGTTAAATCATAATGTACATGTCAAAAATAGATCATTCCATGAGAAACAAAAATCAAACATTCATGGAATGACCCTCCATGGTTAGAAACTTGTCAGAAATTGTTAAGAAACTAGTCTAAATTGATGCAATAATGAATGTACAGTCAAAAAGCTGATTGAACAATGAACCTAAAGCATTCAAAGATATGTAATATGCCCAGGCTGATACTCAGGAATGATATACCATAAAGACCAAGCAAAGGAAGTCTCACAAAATCATAAAATAGCAGAAAAATGGTTTGAGAACTGAATTTTATTCAACCTTCTCTTGCAATCCATACACTTCTTGGTCTTGTCTGTCCATACCAAGAATTAAAAAGCATTAAAATAACTCTCCCAAGGTTGTTCAACCACTTATTGGTTGGTTACAATATTTATTTTGCATAAAAAAGCCACTAATCTAAGTTTCCCACCTAATTCCTTATAGACATTGAAATTCAAATATTTGAATTTTCAACTTTTGGAAAATGTATTACAAATTGAAAACCAACATTATTAATGATGGATTTGAATCCCATATGGCATATTTAACTATCCTAAACCTTCCTAAATCCTTTATTGGGTGTTTTGATCAAATTTACATTTTTTGACAATAAATGACAATTTTTAGGATAAAATGACAACATTTTACAATTTTGTTTTTCAAAAGCCATTATTGGCCTTAACAACTCATAGTTGATCATGTTGACATTTATTGATGAATTAAACTCCTTCTTAGCCTCAAATGGTTGTATGGTTTCCTTTGTTGGTCTTGGTACCCCTACACCAGACTGACTTAATAGTCTTAAAGATCTTCAAGTCATCGGCAGTGAAAGTTGCCACACCGATCTTCAGGAAAACGAGCATTATTGGCCATTTTTCAAATGCCACAATTTCCAAGTGAGATGCGGATAGTAGGAACTATGATGTTGCTGAATGTAAAAGTAGAAATGCCTCTTATGTCTATTTACAAGTAAAATGGGAAAACTGGGAGTAATGCTCTCGCCCATATTCTCTCCCTTCATAGATAATCCTATTCCATGATGGTCAAAGTTAGCCATGACTGTCAAACCTAACCCATGTACCCTACCAACTTCTTTCTTTTGATTTGACCACATACTAATGTTAATAGTTTGTTAAGTATAGAAAACCATAACTCTACTTTTTATTTAAAGTGTGTTAAGTATAGTTTGTTATGTCTCAATTCATATTTTTATGACAATCTTGTTCAGAACATTTGGGTCTCTTTTTCTTAAAATTCATCTCTTTGGAAGAGGGAGATGAAGTATGGGAAGAGAACAAGTTATTCATAGGATCCGGCATGATTACAAAAGCTCAAAAGGATGAATTGCTATTGACACTCCCTAGAATAAATAATTGTAAGTTTTCAAATTTCAAATTTATCAGGTGAACAAATAGTTACAACTATGACAAATTGGAAAAAATAGTTTATAAGTTGGAACCAAGCACTTGAATGGACGAGTAAGACTGGTAGGAGGCTATTAATGATGATTGACTGGCATTGGAAGTCATCGATGTCAATGAAGTAGTCGATCAAACAAACACTCCTAAATCACAACCTAAAAAAAAATCTCAGTCTAAAACAAAAAATACGGTCGTAGTCAATATATTGTATATGGAAGGAATTATGTTGACGCATCTAAAAAAAATCTTAGCTACAAACCACCACTTTGATGTGTATTATCCAATTATGCTGAAAAAACACCTCATATATCTTAGCTCTAGATTATCACTCAATGTGACAAGAGGAAATATAGATTGCCTCTAATATGTATCGCAACCCCAATATTGAAATCGAGACTAAAAAAAGTGCAGCACCTTAAATCGTAGCAACAAACAAATATATCACTGCCCCCACCTTGGTTAAAGAAATGCCAACTAAAAAAATTAATCCAATATACTCTAGCCCCTTCTTTCCTCCTATCCTATGCTTCATTTTTTGATCCTCTTCCCTTCTTCCACACTATCACTTTGTAGGCCAATTCTACAAATAAATTCATCACTCTCTTCTTGTTGATGATGGATCATTGAGAGGGATTTAAAGTATCAATTGAGGAAATATAAACAATTGAATCTTTGCAAGAAAGATCAAATAAGTTTTAAGACAAGGGATGTGATCAAGCATATAATCTAGTTTATGATACAAGATTGTAGGCCTAATACAATCTAAGGAATAGGATCACATTCAAAATCTAATCTAGGATGGAAAAGGATATGGAAACTTAATTCATTTTATTTTGAGAAGAAGGATTTTGTATTTAGTGTGCATTTTAAGATAGTGCACAAAAGAATCAAATTGCATACTAGAATCATGTATTAAAGTTTCTTATCCGAAATAATATAAAACTTAAAATAAAAATAAAAATATGCACACTTTTATCTTCTATAACATTATCAAATCAAATACATGAAATTTAAAATATTATAGATAAATCACAATTTAATATGTCTGAACCATTCAAAACATAAAGAATGGCATACTAATTACTAAACCCAATAAACTAACTTGTAGAGGCATTGTAAAGAAGATCTTCCTTCCTAAATTAAATATATTATTTTCATTTATTTAATATTAAATAGCAACTGAATTTTATCCATGAGAGAAATTGAATCAATTAATAGTTTCTCATATTTGAGAAAAATATATTAGATGAAAATATTTCATAATTTTATGTTTAATTATAAGAAAACAAGGAGACTCGTTTTTATTTATTGTTTCTCATTTTTTTATTTTGATGAATAATTCTCATTTAACTTGAATTTCTAGTAAAAGATTATTGCACCGAATGGCATATTATTACTCACAACATGGATTGACAGATATGTAAGGTTAAAGACTTCCTATGATTAAAATTGATACCTGTCATAATTACAATTAGTTTTAATATTACTTAAATAAAAATAATTTAAATAACCTAAATTAGAATAAATACATGAAAAAGTGTGAGATTTTGCCAAGATCAAGAGCTCAATGAAAAGTAAAAAATAGAGAGACAAAATATAGGACAAGAATAAACTTTTTCTCATCAATAGATAAATGATCAATTGTTCAATATAATTAATATGAGCCTTCTTATATAGGTAAGGCCAAATGGATTTGTGAGCACACAAATATGACATGTGGCTCAATAAGAAACAAGGGTAGGTAGGGATATGTAAGCACGTCTCCTTCTGAGGTTGTTAACTCATAGGTGCGTAATCCGTAGGCTGATATGATGACATAGGGACCCAACTGGTTAGGTTCAAACTTCCCTTTCTTTTCTTGATCTTGTTGATTTTTGGGATTTTCTTTTAGTACCAGATCACCCACTTTGAAAGTCCTAAGAATGACCCTGTGATTGTAGCTTCAGCACATTCGCTGCTGGTATGCCTTGAGATGGTCATAGACTGTCGTTTTTCATCCAGAAGTTCTAGTGCATGCAACATGTTGACTCGATGCTCCTCATTTGGTATGAGGCCTTTTAAAGATACTTAGAGAGATGAGATTTCTACCTCAAGAGGTAAAATTGCTTCTAATCCATACACCAAAGAATATGGCATAGCCCTCGTAGGTGTTCAAATACTAGTCTTGTATGCCAGAGTGCTGGATTGAGTTGTACATGCCAATCTTTACCTTCATCATTGACTGTTTTCTTATGGATTTTAAAGATTTTTTTATTTGATGCCTCTACTTGACCATTCCCTTGTGGGTAGTAAGGTGTAGAGAAGTGATGTTGGATTTTGAATCGTTCACATAACTCTCATACATCTTTATTTTTGAAAGGATGCCCATTGTTTATGATGATGAAACTTGGAATACCGTATCTAGAAATGAGATAATTGAGAATAAATGAGGCAATCTGTTTTCCAGTTACTATGGTCCTTGGGACTGCTTCGATCCATTTTGTAAAATACTCTATTGCAGTGATAATGAACTTGTGTCCATTTGAAGAAGAAGGATGAATTTTTTCTACTAAATCAAGTCCCCATTGACAGAAAGGCCAAGATGTTGTAAATGGTTGTAGCTCCTGTGCTGGTGCATGGATAAGATTGCCATAAATTTGGCACTTAGGACATTTGTTTGCAAATTGATAAGAGTCTTTCTCCATTGTCAGCCAATAATATCCCATTCTCAGAAGTTTTTCGGCGAGAGTAGGGCCACTTGAATGCATGTCGTAGATACCTTCATGAAGCTCGTGCAAGGTAGAGTCAGATTCATTACGATCGAGGCAAAAAAGAAGAGTACCATCTAGACTTCGACAGTAAAGTGTATAAGCAGTTAAGGTATAACAGGCTACATTTTTAGTTCCGAGATAGGTTGAGTCGTAGGGTATTAGTCTTAAGATATTCATAAATTATCACGTATAGAGGGGAGTCTTAACCAGTTAAGGCATAGATGACATGGGATTTAGAATTGTCATAGGTTGGGAAAAACAGTTGCTCTACCAGGAACTCATAATGAATTTGTTGCTCTGGAATTTGTAGCAGTGAAGCAATAGTGGCCATTTCATCAGTCGCTTTGTTGTCCAACCTTGGTATTTTCTTGAAGGTGATATGTAGAAAGTACTGTTTGAAATCATCCACCATTTTCTTATAGGCCATTAGTTTAGCATCATTTATCTGATATTCATCATTAATTTGATTGATAACTAACTAAGAGTCTCCATAGACTCTTAAGTCCATGATTCTCCATTCCACAACCATTTTGATTCTTGTTACTAGGGCTTCATATTCAGCAATGTTGCTAGTACATGGAAACATCAGTCTGTAAGAGCATGGAATTGTGTGTCCTTCTAGAGTGACAAACAAGATGCCAACACTTGATCCATGTTGGGTATAGGAACCATCAAAGTACAAGTTCCATTGCTTGGGTGTGACAGTAAGGACATCCATGTCGGAGAATTCTACTTGCATTTTTTGTTTATCTAGTAGTGGTGCTTTGGTTAGTTGATCTGCAATTACCTGTCCTTTGATAACCCAACGCTCTGTGTATTGGATATCAAACTCACTGAGAATCATGACCCATTTAGCCAATCGACCTATAAGAGCTGATTTGCTAAGTAAATACTTGAAAGGATCAATTTTTGCTACTAGCTTGATTGTGTGAGCTAGCATGCAGTGCGGAACTTTTTAGAGGCGAATACTACATCTAAACAAGCCTTCTCAATGAATATGTAATTTAGCTTATATCCATTTAATGTCCCGCTGATGTAATATATAGCTCTTTCCTTGTCTGCTTGATCTTCCTGTGCTAGTAGTGCCCCCAATGATACTTCTGTTGTTGATATGTAGAGAATGAGCGACTTCCCTGCTATTGGTGGTACCAGAACTAGTTGATTCATTAAATATTTTTCTTGAGTTGATAGAATGATTCTGCACACTTGGCTTCCCATCTGAAAGGTATGTTCTTGTGTAGCAGATGATTGAAGGGTAGACTTTTTTCTGCTAGTTGGGCTATGAATCGCCTGACAGACTATAGCCATCCTTGTCGAGATCTGAGTTGGCTAATTTTTCTGGGAGGTGGCATCTCCATGATGGCCTATAGCTTTGTTGGATCTACTTCAATGCCCTTTGCTGACACAATGTAGCCTAATAGTTTTCCTGATGTGACCCTGAAGACATGCTTCTTAGGGTTTAGTCTGACCTTGAACTGTTCCAATCTTTGGAAGATTTTATCTAATATGCCTAGATGTTCTGCTTGGGTGAATGACTTAGCCCGTAAATCATCCACATAGTCCTCCATGAAGCTATGCATCATATCATGGAAAATTGTTGTCATGGCTCTTTGATAATTTGCTCCGATATTCTTTAAGCCAAAAGGCATGACGTTCCAACAATAGGTTCCCCATGGATAGGTGAATGCAATTTTATCTTGATCCTCTGGTGCAATTTTGATATGATTATAGCCAGAGAAACCGTCCATTAATGATAACATTGTGTGGCCTACTGTTAGATCTACAATTATGTCAATGTTGGGCAAAGGAAAGTCATTCTTTGGATAGGCTTTGTTAATGTCTCTAAAATCTATGGATATTCAGATGCTTCTACTAGGTTTTGAAACTGGTACAATGTGTGAAATCCATTCAGCATAATCTATAGGTCGAATGAATCCGACGTCTAATAACTTTTTTAGTTTAGTTTTGACCATTAATTCCATATGTGGATTTATCTTTCTTAATTTCTGCTTAACTGGCTTAGTTCTTGGAGCAATGGACAAATGATGCATAATCAGGTTTGGATCTATTCCATGCATATCAGCATAGGACCAAGCAAAATTGATTTTCCTTTCTACAAATAATTTGATAAAAGCAGGTTGCTCTTCTTTTGTTAGTGATTCGGCTAGGAGTATTGCTTTGACTATTGTTTTTGTACCAATGTTTATTGATTGAGTTGGCTCAATCAATATGGGTGACCTCTCATGATAGTGTTCGGGAAGAGTGTCAAGTCTCCCATCCTTAGGTGCCTTAATAAGGTGTTCACTTGCAGATGCGTCCTTTATTATTACTTTTTTGTGATCTAATACTGCCATTAAATGGTTTTTAGTATTAGACCCTTTGTTTCTTTCAACTTTGTGAGTGAGAGACTTGGCACTCTCTGGATTATAGATATCATTACTTTGTTCGTTGGTAGAGCATGTTTTAGGATTTACAGAACATGGGTACTAGACAATGGATTCATCGTCTGGGAATATTGGTAAATCATGGTGTTCAGGTTCTTCCCAATCTATGAGGTCAAGAAATACGAGCGGTAAGGAGTCATTCGATGGGTTGAGGTTGGCCATGATAAGGGTCATGATAGCATTATTATAATTATTTGGGATACTGGTTAGGTCTATGATATTGTCAGGGTCTTTGATGGTATTATCTTCGATGTAGCCTTGTTCATATTGTCGTTGCTCATTCTCGCTAGCTTCGTAGATATGATGTGGTCCAAATTCAAGTAATTGAGACTCCGCACCTTGTCCTTCTTGAGAAGGGGATGTGTAGGAATGGATGGTACCCACCTTAATGTCTTCAGTGATATCAGAGCAACCATCCCATTCATATTCATTGGAGTGTTTCAAAGTGAATTCCTTGGTTCGTTCACTGTAATTGATAGGTATCTTGTAAGGAGAGAAAAGATCATTAATGATTAACACCAGTTTGGTAGCTTGCTCTAATTCAGAATCAAAACCTGCTTGTACTCTTTGTATTTGCTCATACACTGTTTCTCTTTTGTGAGTGACAATTTATTATGGTGATGGTTCTGCCTTGGTTTGATCAGGTTCCTGCACATGATGTACTTTTTAATAAGAAGCTTCTTCCCTTTGAATGGCTAGCTCCTCTTGTCATCTTTCTTGGTCTCGATGTTTTTATTCAGTCCTTATTGTTCCTGCTTCTTGGTGTAGTGCTTCTCGCCATGAGTTTTCATCATATTTCTTCTTTGGTTTCCACTGAGCTTTTTGATATTTTTTTTGTTTTTGCCGAGGCGGTATTTGTTCCACATATCCTAGTCTTGTCTTATCTTTTGCAAATTATGAAGGAGGTTGTATGGGCTCTGTAATGCCTTCTTGGCACTTGGCAATAGGTCCTTTGCCATTTTATCCCATCCGTTGCATGATATAGAATCCATTTCCATATTGTTTTGTTGGTACGACCACGTTTAGGGTAGAAACTCTAGCTTCTTCTTCATCCATGTATATCCAACTAAGGATGTCTTTCTCTTCTGATTCATTTGCTAGTGTGCCCAATTGGATAAATTTGCCATGAAAATTGGTGATGGGTTGTGTTTCTTGATGTGTCGATACAGAAGGTTGTCCATGAGATTTAGGTGATGTTGACAATTTTGATAGACACATGGATTCAAAAGAGTATTCCCCCATGCCTTAGTCCTTGATTTTCATTTTTTGCTTGAAGTCTATAGATAAAGACTTGAGTTATTCTTGATGATTGGGTACCAAGGAAGCCTGGGCTTCCCTATTGTGTGGAAATAGGTTGTCTTGAGCTACCCCCATAGCATTGCAATGTTGAAAAGGGTTATTATCTGCTGATATAGAAATTTCTTGCTTGTTGTATTGGAACTTGATGCATTGGTGATATGTTGAAGGTAGGTGAATTCAAAAAGCTGGTTCCCACTTTTGCCAATGAAGGAATTTGGTGAAAGTGGGAACTTCGATTTTCTAGGTGTTCGAGCGAAATAGTGGTATTCGCTCGAACTACCCCTGGGAGTTCGAGCGAACCACATTGCGGACCTGGGTTCGCTCGAACCGCGGGTGACTTTGTACAAGCTGAAATCAAGCCTATTGGTTCGAGCGAATGGGGGTTTGCTTGAACCATAATGGATTCGAGTGAACCCCATTTGCTTGAAATACTATTCATTCGAACCCTCTAATTTGAGGTTTCTCCCAAAAATTTCTAGAATTCCGAAGAATTAATGACTTCGAAGCTCTGGTTCAAAGCACGAATGAAATAATATTGATAACCCAAAACTATTAGATTGTAGTACTCAAAGCAAGCAATCCAATGAGTATAATTTTGTTATATTTTGAATTTATTATGTTCTTGTTTTTTTAATTTTATGGAAAATTGGTTTTTCATCGAACATGAACTTTTCTATTCAACGCATTGGGAAAAATAAGAAACTAATTCAAAAAAATTTTGAAAAATATCTATGCCCCTGGTATTGATGTCTTCTTTCTAACAAAAAAAAAAAATTGACTTTTGATTTATATAGAACAAGTTATGTGTTCAAACGTAAACCTATGTCTAAATTATGACTAGTCGGACTTCAAAATTTTATAAAATGAAAAATATTGAACATATCACTATAAAACCAAATGCAAGCCCTAGATATTGATGTTACAAACCAAAATTTGAAAGAATTGAGTTTTTATCATTTATAGAAAAAAGGTTATATGTTTCGGGGGGCACCTCACTCTTAAAAAATGTAGTTTGTTGTAAAAAACTACTTTTCGAGAGAGACGGAATTTTTTTTTAAAAATCCTTCAAAAAAATTTGAAAAAAATGTATATAGAATCTAAAAACAAAATGCTAGAAATCACTAATTTACATCATCTTCACATTTTTAATAGTTTAAAATTTATAGCTCTCAGAAGTTGAAGATTATTTTAAAAATGTACATCTCAGTGTCAAAAGTGGCAAAAAAGTGGGAACCATTATTGTGAGTTCACCCAGGCACTGATTGCATTTCATGTATCCAAGGTCGACCCAATAGAATATTGTATGTTAATTCTATGTCCAAGACTTGGCACATAGTGCCCTTTTGTATGGGTCCTACCTAAATAGGTAGTATTACTGTTCCTCTAGATGACCTTTCTTCATCATCATATGCTTTGATGATCATCTTTTTGCTTGGATCAATAGACTTCTTAGAGAAGCCCAATGCACAGATAAGATTTAAAGTATAGATATTGAGACCAGCTCCTCCATCTATTAATACTCTTTTCACTCGGTGCTTATAGACTAAGACTTCAATATGGAGTGGGGTATTATGCAAATGATTCAAGGAAACATCATCATGGTCAGAAAAAGATAGGTTATGTGGTCCTGTCATATGAGCCACCATAGCTTGGAATTGATTAATATCCAATTCTTTAGGAACGTTTGTCTTGACAAGTACTTGCTCCAAGATATCTTTGTGTTTTGGAGATAGCTTGAGTAACTCAAGGATAGATATCTGAGCAGGAGTTCTCTGCACTTGATCAACTAGGCTATATTGAGTCTTGGGGAGAGTTGTTGGTTGTGATGTGTTTCCTCTCAAGACATATTTTTGAGATCTAGTTGTCACATTGATCGACTCATATCCTTTTTTTTCCTTGATTTTAATGACATTCACTTGGTTGTCATCTGTTGATATGTGATTGATGGTGTTATTGTACAAGTGATTTATATGAGCTCCGTCGGTATTGTTCGATGATGAAGCTCCTCCCTTATTGTAATTTGGAAGAGGATTTTTAAAGGTGTCATGGTCACCATTTGTTTTCAGACCATCAACCGTTAAATCACCTCTATCAATCGTATCTTGAATGATGTTCTTAAGCCTCATGCAATCACTTGTGTGATGTTCGGTGTTTCAATAAAAATCATAGAAATGCAACTCATTCCACCAAGGTGGATTGACCTGGGGTTCAAAGTTGTTCATGGCTGGTAATGTGATAATTTTGTGCGCCAGGAGCTCTCGAAATGCTAATTCTAAGGTTTTCCCTAAGGGTGTGTAGGTGCGTCTATTTGGGAAAGTGTTGGTGTTACCTCTCTGGTTTGTTTTATTCCATTGGTTAACATTGTTGCCTTGGTTATTGTTCTTGGTGTTTGAAATTGAAGGTCCTTGATTGGTATTTTGTGGATAAGTGTTAGTGCCTTGATTAACACCCTTTTGATTTTTGTTAGTTTGTGGATTACTTGATAAATGGATAACAACAATGTTGAAAGACTAAATGGATTCAACCACAAAACCCTAGCCTAACAACAAGAAAGATCCACCATAACATATGAAGATTACCTAAGACAATGCAAATCAAATGAAATCACAAAGATTATACCATCACATATCCAATAGGGTTTGGATCTCCATTCTTCCTATCTCCATTGATCTTGCTTGATATAGTTGCTCTAAGATTTTATGTGTGCATAAGAGCTCAACAAAGAATGGAAATGTGGTTGCAAGTAAGATCACATATGAAAGATCGAATGCGTAGTGTAGTCGATTGATCAGTCAGTTAGGGTTTGATAATGAAGGAAGCATCCCCTTATATAGAAGACACTATAAGAAATGGAGGGATAAGATTGAGAGGTGTAAAAGATAAATGGTCAGCTAGAATTAGAGGGTAGGTAGAAGAAATAAGAAAATAATGAAAGGGTAGGTAGTGTATGAATTAAGAGATGAATGACATGTGTCATGTGTAGAAAAGGTTAATGAATTAATTAAATAAATAAAGATTTATTTAATTAATAGAAGAAGTGGGATCAATTAAATAAATAAGTATTTATTTAATTTAGGAAAAAGATAATTTAAATAAATAAATGTATTTATTTAAATGAGAAATAAGGCTAGAAGAGGATAAATGAATTAATTAAATAAAGAAAGATTTATTTAATTAATAGAAGAATTAGGTTAAAATAATTAAATAAATAAAATATTTATTTAATTATACTGGACAATTTTACGTGTCTACACTTTGCCCCTCTTTGAGACAATGAGGCTTGTCGCGTTGTTTCAAAGAAGATAAGATGAACTGATACCAAGTTGCCCCAAGATGGGAATAATATGCCCCCTTAAGAGATTGGATGAAAATGTTTGGAAAGATCATGGACAATCTCTCAATAAGAAAGGCTAGAATGGATTGAACGGATAGGATAGAGTGACAGAGTCATGGGATAAAGAAGACTAACTGGGGAGACTAGGGCTAGGGTAGTTGATAAGATAGACCATGAGGGGAATACATCCTCATTATCATCCACACATACAAGAGATCAGAGTGCAGAGAGAGAATAGAGTAGAAACAGTCAACAGTGATGGCTTTGGTTCATAGATTCGATCACGTTCACTTATTTTAGAGGCCAGCAGATGCAAGAGAGCCGGTAAGTACCACAAAACCTCCTTGTACTTTGTTGCAATAAATGTTGTCATTAATGCATGCTAGGTAGCACATTTAATGCATTTTAATTATGTCAAACAAGGTCAAAAAATGTCGAGGCACATCTGTGCTAGTGTCAAGCACGTCTAGGTAAGCTAGGTGCATCTGTGTTTGTGCCAGGCGTGTTTGTATAGGAAAAGGCGTCTATGTCAAATGCGAGCGCGTCTGCGTTGTGTAGGCGTGTTTGTGCAATGTGGGCACGTCTGTGCAAAACATAGGCACATCTGCGTATTTCAGGCCTGTCTATGTAGAGCAGGTGCATTTGTGCAATATGTAAGTGCATTTATGTCATGAAGGCACGTTTATGTCTTCAAGGCCAAATTGGTAGTTCTCTGATGAACATACATTGTCGGTTGGATAAGCTGCTGAGAGGATACACTCAAGCAAGTCCTCTAGGGAAGACTAGGATAGCAGATAGGGCGAGGATTGACAATTCTATGATAGAACATATGTTGCCAGTTAGGAAACTACTCAAGAGGATACACTCTAGCAGAGGCCCTACGATAGGATAGATCGAGGTACTTTGTGATGAACAGTGAGTACCAAGACATAGTACTTTGTGATGAACAAGGAGTACTAATATGAGCAACACTTTGTGATGAACAGGGAGTGAAAAACTCATAGTACTTTGTGATGAACAGGGAGTACCACTAGGATAAAAAGAAAAACTGTGTGATGAACAGTGAGTGTCACTAGGATAGAAGCAACACTTTGTGATGAACAGTGAGTGTCACTAGGATAGAGTATCATAAGCACTAGGATAAAGAGAAACATTTTGTGATGAACAGGGAATGCTACTTTGACTGACACAGTTGATTTACTTGACTACAGGAGTACCTACCTATGCTAGAGTCACAGGAGAGATTCCCATTGACTCAGAGTTTATGACCAAAGCCGACTTTTGAGGATAGAGCAGCGATTGAGGTTATGGGTTTGTGATTCATTCTGTATGTGCCTGATTTTCAGGCGAACATGGGGTTGTTGATTGCACTTGTTAAGAGATGGCACTCTGAGACATGCACATTCCATTTGCTGATGGGTGAGATGATAGTCACCTTAGGGGATGTATACAAGATACTAAGGATACCAATCGATGGGGACTTGATACCCTATGATCGAGACAAAGACAAGGATACCCTGAGATGAGTGTTTTAGGATCCTGGACTGGAGATGAGGGCTAGACACGTGGCTTGGGATACCATGACATGGACTAGATTAGCATTACCAGTAGTACTGGCAGGAGTCATCAGTGGGATCCTCTGTTCGGATAGGGCGACATGAGGATTGACTGTGGGATGGGGGAGCATATTGGAGACACTGGTGACACACCATACCACATATACCTGGGGACCGTGCGTGCTGGCACACTTGTATTATGAGCTTCATCAATTTGTATACCATGGATCCGTAGGATTGGGCTGCAGAGTGACATTATTACAGGTATGGGCTTATGAGCATTTTTCGGTTACCCAACCAATACATTTCAGAGGCAGGGGCCATGGGTGCAGTTTTGTGCATTTATATGACATGATTACCTCACAGCCACAGATCAAGAGACTGGAGCACTGGCGCAGGGTCATCAATGAGATTAACATTGTGGTATGGAGGCCATACCGAGAGTGTGAGGAGTGGGAGGATGACGCAGTGGAGCTACCATACACCTTCAAGAGTAGGTATCTGATTGGGCAGACACCCTATGCACTAGAGAGGCAGTTGGTTGACAGGGTTTGCAGGCAGTTCAACAGGATTCAGCAGATGCCATGGGGTTCTAGGATGTATGTTTGGATAGTGAGGGATCAGGCGCACTTCGGGCCATTGTTATCATATGATCAGGCAGTGATGTAGCTGGTAGAGATGATTCCCTTGCCTTGGGATATGTGGCCAAAGATAGAGGATGCAGGGATGGATGCAGAGTATAATGCATATTGGACTGAGCATCCATTTCCTTGATTGATAGATCCAAGTGAGCAGATAGATGGAGATGGTGGGGGTGATGAGGATGATGATGGAGATGGAACAGGTAGAGGTCAGCAGAGGAGGTGGGGGTGATAGGGGAGATGAGAGTGGCTCCATGGAGAGAGGATGGAGAGGAGAGATAGGCTTGGGCAGTGAGAGGTAGAGGTAGATTGCCTTTATAGGTGTCAGCAGCACAGGGTCCCAGACAGGTACAAGGATAGGGATAGGGATGAGGATAGGTGCAGGGGCAGCCACAGGAGCAGCCACAGGTATAGGGGCATGAGAAGCCACAGGTATAGCGGGCAAAGAAGGAGGATGAGCTATTGGAGTTGAGGGAGATCTGCTAGGGACAGGCAGATGAGATCCAGGATCTAGAGAGGGAGACAGCTAGGCTCAGGTGATAGCTGAGGGACACAGAGTTGGAGCAGGATCAGGCCATCTAGCACTATACAGAGGCTGAGACAACACTGAGGGTAGGGAGGTAGGTGGTAGAGGACACAGGAGCTGGTTATTCTTATGTTATGCAAGCCAGGGAGGAGATAGGCTACTGGAGAGACCTATACTATGGGGTTGTGCCACCAGAGCAGCAAGCCAGGAGCTTTCATAGACCATCATAGACATCGACAACCACTAGAGGGAGGGATAGGAGATAAGCATCCAACGGTGGGGTTATGGGTCCTCCACCACCACTAGATAGAGGGGGCAGGAGAGATGATCCTAGGGCAGGTCCTTCCAGGGCTTAGACTCCATCAAGGCCAGGCGACTCCAAGGGAGGGAGTTCATCATAGCCTTAGAGGGCTCCCTATGTATCAGTTTTGTACCATTTTTGTATAATGATGTAGACACCTTAGGGTGATTGTAGCCATATGATTTTGACATTATTGTATCATGACACTTTTATTATATATATGAGATGATTCATCTTTGTGGTAGCTATATGCATGTGTACCTTTGTGGTGAGATGTTTCATGATGTATGTTTCTATGTGATGAGATGTTTCATGACGTATGTTTCTATGTAATGGTTATGATATCAATGCAAATATGTACATGATGAAATGCAATATTTTTATTCTTTTATGTTTTTTAATATGTTATGCGAATGTGAATGTATGAAATGTTGATGAATATGATAATGCAAATGTAAAATGTGCTAATATGTGTTGTGTGTAGGATGTGATGCAATTGTGATGTCTATATGTATGTATGAAATGCTTAATATGTGGTAATGTAGGTGAAAACTACATGAAATGCAAATTTTTTTGGCGTGTCATTATAGTGAGTCATGTGATAGCAAGCTACATGGACTCAAGAAGGATGATGGAAGTCAATCAAGAAAGGGGGATGGAAGATAGAAGATATGAAAGTGAAAGAGCTTCTTGTGTGTTATCATCATTGAGCTTTATTATGGCAAAATAGGTTATGACAATCTAGGAATATGTTCGACCCAGAAAGTCATTGTACCTTCTTGCATGGAGATAAGATAGTCTCAAACAAGGAATGCCCCAGTTCACACTAGACTCTCAGTGTCCTCATATCCTTGGACAAGTCATAGCATTACTAAGAGACAATCCACAAACAACAAAGAAAAAAAAGGCGATGATACCCCATCCTCTCCTTTCTAATCAAAGACATCCTAGAGATAGAATCTCTAGTCAGAGACATCCCGAAAAAGCTAAAAGACATGTCACCAAAAGATAAAATCAAAAAAGAAAACCAAGACTTGACACCAACATCCACTTTAGTCCTCAAGTTTAGTGTCTCTTGTCACTTGTATAGGTCTTATTTGATTGTGGTCACAATGTTTACTTTCACAAAAGGATAGATAGCACTGAACCATAATGTTGTCTGAGTCTATTTGAAATATTTGATTTGTTGAAGTCCATTATTGTTGTTGTGTCTCATCTGAAACTGACTGAATATACTTTATTGTAGAGAAGATGGAACTTTATTATAGATTGGTGATACAAATGTTGTTTTATTGTGGATTGTGTGTAGATAGATTGAAGAAAATTGGAAGAAACTGTACTCCTCGAAAACATGTGATGCTCTCAATTCCACACCTATTACTAGATGTAGGATTTTCCTTAGCCATAGATAGAAGCTGATTTATTATGGATGGAAAGGGGTGAAAAGAGAGGTTTATTATGAATGGCGAACCAATCTTGGGTAGATCAATAACAAGCCATGATGGGAATGGGTAAGTTTATTATGAATAGATTGGTGACCCAGTTTTCACCATGGTACTTACCCAGGGTGCCACCGAAGTGGTTTTCACCATTGGATGAAAATGTTTTTCTGTTTTCCAATTTGTTTTGTGTTACAAGGCACCTGTTTGCCAGGTTTTCACCAAGTAACGATTTCTTATTTTTATGATTTTTGTATTTTGAATTTTTATGATTTTTTTATATTTTTTAATTAGGATACTCTGAAGAGCTATGTGTAAAACCTACGAAGGTGAATGTTGTTGATAGGATCCTCCAAAGGTTCACCCTCTGTGGTTGAGAGCTGATATGCACCAAATCCATATGTTGTTGTGATGATGTAAGGACCAAGCCAGTTTGGTTCAAACTTGCCCCCCTTCTCTCTATCTTGTTGATTTTTAGGATTTTCTCTGAGAACTAAGTCACCTACCTCAAATGCGTGAGGCTTAACTTTATGATTGTAGCTATGACTCATTCTTGTTGATAAGCCTTGAGATGATTAAAAGTAGTTTGTCTTCATTCATCCAATAGTTCAAGTTCTTGTAAGCAAGAGACCTTGTAGTATTCGTCACTAATAATATTTTGCAAGGAGACTCGTAAAGAGGGTAACTCAACCTCAATAGGAAAGATAGCTTCAACATCATAGCCAAGTGAATAGGGTGTAGCTCCTGTAGGTGTGCGGACACATGTGCGATAAGCCCAAAGTGCGGGATTAAGTTGGATATGCCAATTGTGGCCAACGTCATTGACTATCTTTTTCAAGATTTTAAGGATTGTTTTATTAGATGCCTCAGCTTGACCATTACCTTGGGGGTAATAAGGTGTGGAAAAATGATGGGTAATATGGAAGTGGTCACAGAGCTCACGAACATCCTGATTTTTGAAGGGAAGCCTGTTATCGGTGATGATGGAAATAGGAATACCGTATCGACAAATGATATAGTTGACAATGAATGTAGCAATTTGTTTTCCAGTAACTTGTGTAAGAGGCACGCCTTCAATTTATTTTGTGAAATACTCTATGGCAGTGATGATGAATTTATGACTATTGGAGGAAGGAGGGTGAATCTTGCCTATTAGATCAAGTCCCCATTGACAAAAGGGCCAAGGAGTTGCAATTGGTTGAAGTTCTTGCGCTGGCACATGAATAAGGTCTCCATGAATTTGACACTGCTTATATTTCTTGAAAAACTGATATGAGTCTTTTTTCATATTGGGCTAGTAATATCTAGTCCTCATGAGTTTCCTGGCTAAGGTAGGACCACTAGAATGTGGACCACATATCCCTTCTTGAACTTCATGTAACACAATCTGAGCTTCATCCCCTTCTAAACATCTAAGAAGAGTGTCGACTAGACCTTGATGGTATAGGATATCGGCTAAAATGATGTATCAAGAAGATTGGCGAATGAAAGTGCGATGTTGGTTATTGGATAGGTCAGGAGGAAGGGTATTGTCATGAAGGTATGTGAAAATGGGACCATATAATTGGTACTCAGGACCGATGACACATATCATCTTAGTAGGAGTGATCTCATATGAGGGAACTAAAAGGTTATCCACCAAGAACTCATAGCAGGTCTCATTCTGTGGTAGATCAATTAGTGAAGCAATTGTAGCCATAGCATCTGCGGCTCGATTCTGCTCTCTTAGTATCTGTTCAAAGTCTAACTTTGTGAAATGTTTTTTAGGTCATCCACCATTCTTTTGTAAGGCATTAATTTCTCATCCTTTGTTTGGTAGTCATCAGTTTCTTGAGGAATTAAAAGTTGAGAGTACCCAAAAACATGAAGTTCTTGGATCTTCCACTGAACTGTAATTCGTAATCTAGTTGTTAATGCCTCGTATTCTGCTATGTTATTAGTGTAGGGAAATGATAATCAATATGATTTTAGTATGGAATCCCCTTGAGGAGTTATGAAGAGGATTCCAGCGCCTACCCCATGCTGTGTGTATGAGCCGTCAAAGTATAGCTGCCAAGGCTTTGTGTGTGACACTATCAAGATGGATTCATCTAGAAATTCTAAAGTTAGGGGAACATCATCTATCATGGGAGCATCTGCTAACTGATCTATGATAGCTTGTCCTTTTATTGTTTTTCTATCCACATACTCAATGTCCAATTCACTCAAGAGCATCACCCATTTGGCTAGTCGCCCAGTAAGCGTTGCCTTATTGAGAAGGTATTTCAATGGATCGATCCTTGCAACCAACTTAGTTTTATGAGTTAGCATGTAATGTCATAATTTATGTGAAGCAAAGACCACAACGAGACACTCATGCTCAATTGGTGTGTATTTTAGCTCATATCCAACCAATGTACAACTAATATAATAGACTGCCTTTTCTTTGCCCTCAACAACCTGTTGTGCTAAGAGTGCCCCTAATGCTATTGAAGTAGCTGATATGTATAGTAGTAGAGGTTGATCTAGAACTAGTGGCATTAAAACTGGTGGATTTAGAAGATAATCTTTGAGTATCTAGAAAGCCTATTGGCAGTTACCATCCCATTTGAATTTGATGTTTTTGTGTAACAAATGCTGAAAAGAATTACATTTATCTGCAAGTTATTCTATGAATCGTTGTATAGACTGGAGTCTCCCTTGTAAAGATCAAAGTTAACTAATATTTCTTGGTGGTTGCATCTCTAGGATGGCCTTGACTTTTGCTGGATTGGCTTCGATTCCTCTTTTTGAGACAATGAATCCTAGGAGCTTCCCAGAGGTTACACCAAAGACACATTTCTTGGGGTTTAATCTTACTTTGTATTTTTCCAATTGATCAAAAATGACTAAAAGTTTGTCCAAATGTGTATCTTTGTCTACTGATTTGCTCGAGAGGTCATCAACATAATCTTCCATAGTAACGTGCATGAGATCATGAAAGATAGTAGTCATGGCTCTTTGATATGTAGCGCTTGCATTTTTTAGCCCAAAGGGCATGACATTCCAACAAAAATTTCCCCAAGGACAAGTGAATGTTGTTTTGTGCTGATCCTTGGATGCAATTTTTATTTGATTATAACTAGAGAGTCCATCCATCAAAGATAACATCGCATGACCTGCTATGAGATCTATAATCAAATCTATGTTTGGTAATGGGAAGTCATCCTTAGGACAAGCTTTGTTGATGTCCCTAAAATCTGTACATATTCTGATGCTATGATCCGGTTTACTGATAGTCACTAAGTTGGAGATCCATTTAGGATAATCAATTGGGCGTATGAATCCAACATCCAATAATATTTCCAGCTCTATCTTGACTAATAATGCCACTTCTGGATGCATCTTTCTTAATTTCTCTTTCACTGGTTTTACCCTTGGTTTAATTGTCAAATGATGCATTACCAAATCTGGATCCAATCCAGACATATCAATGTATGACCTTGCAAAATTGTTTTGTCGCTCTGTGAAGAAACTTATGAACTTTTCTCTTTCTGTCTCTGTTAGGGATTGAGCCAGGAATATGTTATGTGGACTTTCTTCTATACCAATGTTTGTTTTAATGGTTTCTTCTAACAACATAGATAATTTTTCTTCATATGATGCTGGGAGAATGTCGAGCCTTCCATCCTTGGGTGCCTCAGAGAGGTTTTCACCCTCAGATACGTCTTTTCTTTTTACTTTTTTGGGGTCAAATAGCACCACAATGTGGTTTTCACCATAAGACCCTTGATTTGTTTTTATTTTTATGTTTTTGTGATTGGAAGGCCCGACACCCTCACCAAAGTATGCCATGCTGTTGAGTTCTATAGTGTATCCTTCCTTATGGTCCCCAGGGGGAAGATCATCTCGTATGCCTAGATAGTCAATAAAGGCTTCATCATTTTGGAATGTGTCAAACTATGCAGGTCCTTCCTGGTCCCAGTCAATAAGTTGGTGGTGAACAAGGGGAAGGCCTTTGATGTCTTCAAAGTTAGCAGGGCTAAGAGTGAAGATGCAGTTATACTCAGGTATGTCGAGGTAGTTATCAAGGTCATCATTGGCACTCTCCTCATCTGTCTCAATTGTGAATGAATCCAAATTGTCATCACTAGTAGCACATTCTGGGACAGGTGTCCACATTCTATGTGATTTTGATGTAGAACCTAGAGGTAAGGACTATGTGGGATCCTCAGGGGTTGTTTCTTGACCAACTTTGAATTTTCTATAAAATTCCTCTTCTTCAGTGGGTTCACCTAGTTCTCTGAATGTCTTGGTGAGTTCATAGTCACTAGAGGATTTTTTTGAATCCCATTCCCATTCATTGGAGTCCGTGGAATAGAGATTCTCTTGTTGAATTTTGGTAGCTTTGATTTGTAATGCTTCTTCTGTCTTTCAAGTGTTTACCTTGGAAGTCATGAAACCAAGTCCTTTTGAGCGTTCCTTTTTGAATGTTAATTTTGGTTGTAAAGGTTCAATGATGCCTTCCTTTCTCAAGCCAAGAGGACTTTTGCCATCATACCCATGAGTTTCTTGGCTAAGATAGGACCACTAGAATGTGGACCACATATCCCTTCATAAACTTCACATAACACAATCTGAGCTTCGTCCCCTTCTAAACATCTAAGAAGAGTGCTACCTAGTCCTCAACGGTATAGGATATCATCTAAAATGGCATATCGAGAAGATTGGCGAATGAAAGTTTGACGTTGGTTATTGGATAGGTCAGGAGGAAGGATATTGTCATGAAGGTATGTGAAAATGGGACCATATAACTGGTAGTCCTTAGTTGCTTGAGGAATTACAAGTTGAGAGTCCCCAAAAACATGAAGTTCCTGGATCTTCCACTGAACTGCAATCCGTAATCTAGTTTTTAATGCCTCGTATTTTGCTATGTTATTAGTGCAGGGAAATGATAATCGATATGATTTTTGTATGGAATCCCCTTGAGGAGTTATGAAGAGGATGCCAGCTCCTACCCCATGTTGTGTGTATGACCCGTCAAAAGTATAGCTGCCAAGGCTTTGTGTGTCACACTGTCAAGATTGATTCATCTGGAAATCCTGAAGTTAGAGGAACATCATCTATCATGGGAGCATCTGCTAACTGATCTGTGATAGCTTGTCCTTTTATTGCTTTTTTGTCCACATACTCAATGTTGAATTCACTTAAGAGCATCACCCATTTGGCTAGTTGCCTAGTAAGCATTGCCTTATTGAGAAGGTATTTTAATGGATCGATCCTTGCAACCAACTTAGTTTTATGAGTTAGCATGTAATGTCATAATTTCTATGAAGCAAAGACCACAGTGAGACATGCATGCTCAATTGTTGTGTAGTTTAGCTCATATCCAACCAACGTACGATTGATATAATAGACCGCCTTTTCTTTGCCCTCAGCAACCTATTGTGCTAAGAGTGCCTCTAGTGCTGTTGAAGTAGCTGATATGTATAGTAGTAGAGGTTAATCTGGAACTGCTGGCATCAAAACTGGTAGATTTAGAAGATAATCTTTGAGTATCTAGAAAGCCTGTTGGTAGTTATCATCCCATTTGAATTTGATTTTTTCGTGTAACAAATGCTGAAAAGGATTACATTTATTTGCAAGTTGTGCTATGAATCATCATATGGACTGGAGTCTCCCTTGCAAAGATCAAAGTTGACTGATATTTCTTGGTGGTTGCATCTCTAGGATGGCCTTGACTTTTGCTGGATTGGCTTCGATTCCTCTTTTTGAGACAATGAATCCTAGGAGCTTCCTGGAGGTTACTCCAAAGACACATTTCTTGGGGTTTAATCTTACTTTGTATTTTTCCAACCAATCAAAAATGACTAAAAGTATGTCCAAATGTGTATCTCTATCTATTGATTTGCTCAAGAGGTCATCAACATAATCTTCCACAATAACGTGCATGAGATCATGAAAGATAGTAGTCATGGCTCTTTGATATGTAGTGCCTGCATTTTTTAGCCCAAAGGGCATAACATTCTAGAAAGTTCCCCAAGGACAAGTGAATGTTGTTTTGTGTTGATCCTTAGATGTGATTTTTGTTTGATTATAACCACAGAATCCATCCATCAAAGATAACATCACATGACCTGCTGTGAGATCTACAATCAAATCTATGTTTGGTAATGGGAAGTCATCTTTAGGACAAGCTTTGTTGATGTCCCTAAAATCTGTACATATTCTGATGCTATGATCTGGTTTACTGACAAGCACTAAGCTGGAGATCCATTCAAGATAATTAATTGGGTGTATGAATCCAACATCCAACAATTTTTCCAGCTCTAGCTTGACTAATAATGCCACTTGTGGATGCATCCTTCTTAATTTCTGTTTCACTGGTTTTGCCCCCGATTTAACCATCAAATGATGCATTACCAAATTTGGATCCAATCCAGGCATATCAACGTACGACCATGCAAAATTGATTTGTCACTCTATGAAGAAACTTATGAACTTTTCTCTTTCGTTCTCTGTCAAGGATTGAGCCAGGAATATGTTATGTGGACTTTCTTTTGTACCAATGTTTGTTTTGATGGTTTCCTCTACCAACATAGATGATTTTTCTTCATATGATGCTGAGAGAATGTTGAGCCTTCCATCCTTAGGTGCCTTAGAGAGGTTTTCGCCCTCAGATACGTCTTTTCTTTTTACTTTTTGGGGTCAGACAACGCCACAACATGATTTTCACCATAAGACCCTTGATTTGTTTTTATTTTTATGTTTTTGCAACTGGATGGCCTGACACCCTCACCAAAATATGCCATGCTATTAAGATCTATAGTGTATCCTGCCTTATGGTCCCCAGGGGGAAGATCATCTCGTATGCCTAGATAGTCAATAAAGGCTTCACCATTTTGGAATGTGTTGAACTGTGCAGGTCCTTCCTGGTCCCAGTCAATAAGTTGGTGGTGAACATGGGGAAGGCCTTTGATGTTTTCAAAGTTAGTGGGGCTAAGAGTGAAGATGCAGTTATACTCAGGTGTGTCGAGGTAGTTATCAAGGTCATCATTGGCACTCTCCTCATCTGTCTCAATCATGAATGAATCCAAATTGTCATCACTAGTAGCGCATTCCGGGATAGGTGTCCTCATTCTATGTGATTTTGACCTAGAACCTAGAGGTAAGGACTATGTGGGATCCTTAGGGGTTGTTTCTTGACCAACTTTGAATTTTCTATAAAATTCCTCTTCTTTTATGGGTTCACTTGGTTCTCTGAATGTCTCGATGAGTTCATAGTCACTGGAGGATTTGTCTGAATCCCATTCCCATTCATTGGAGTGTGTGGAATAGCGATTCTCTTGTTGAATTTTGGCAGCTTTGATTTGTAATGCTTCTTCTGTCTTTCGAGTGTTTACCTTAGAAGTCATGAAACCAAGTCCTTTCGAGCATTCCTTTTTTAATGTTAATTCTAGTTTTAAAGGTTCAATGATGCCTTCCTTTCTCAAGCCAAGAGGACTTTTGCCATCATACCCAAATTTTTGTAGGATCTTGAACCCTTTGCCATATTTATCACATGGTAGGCTGATGTGATCTTGTGTATCATTTTCTAGGTCTTTGTAAAGCATTTTGTATAAGTTTTCTTCTTCCAGTTCACCCCATCTTTGAAAGATGGTAGGGTCCCATTTGAGTATAATGATAGATACCTGCTTATTAGGATGTGGTCTTCCATATTCTTTTGGTGAACTCATAACTTGTTGTAAACACATGGTTTGATTCAAAGTGTATTCACCCATGCCCTTATCCTGGAATTTCCCTTTAATCTCACCTTGTTTTGACATTGAAGGTTTTAATGATTCAGGATCAATGTATGCAGCAAAAGGAACAACTTCCCTATTACTTGGAATGATCGTCTCAGTTTTTGGTCTCAAGTTATTGTAGTATATGAATGGATTAGGATCACCATTAACTGTTATTTCAACTCCATTGTGAGGAAATTTAATGCATTGGTGACTTGGCACTCGCCCGGCCCTTTGTAATTCATCCAGTCCAGGCGGCACTCGCTAAGTGGTGATCGATTCCTCCCACCCAGAGGATTGGTGTTACCTGTGAACCGGTGGAGTGACTCGCGTAGCTCGTTTGTCGACCGTTTATGATGCATGGAGAAGACGAAATGGAACGAATCCCCCAGCACGAAATTCATGAACTGAGCGATAGCGAGTTGAAGAATAGAGCATAGCCCGCGTAAAGATCTTTCTGCACGGTGAGTTAAATGAAGCTTTACAGGGATCATTAACTTCAGAAGCAACCACAACATAACCTAACTGAATCGAGAGATTCCAAAGAACGTGTCGCTATGTGGCCTGGCCGCCTGAGCCGTGGATTGGCTGAACTTGCTTCACTATGAATTCCATCGGGTACTCACGAACATAGAAGAGAAGGCTTTACTGAGCTACTATGGGACTACCCTCATTTCATGAATCCAAGGATGTCCTAGTAATATATTGTATGTGAGATCTAGGTCTAGGACTTGACAAACCACATCCTTTGTAACTGGCCCAGCTCTGAGAGGCAAGGTGATTGTTCATTTGGATGAATGCTCTTCATCATCATATGCCTTGATGGTAATTCTGTTTGTAGAATTCGTAGCTTTATCTGAATATCCCAATTGTTTAATAGTTGTCAATGTACAAATGTTTAGACCTGCTCCTCCATCTATCAAAACTCATTTTATTCAATTTTTGTGTATGAAGACTTCAATGTGTAACGTTGCATTATGTGGCTGACTTATGGAGGCATCATTGGCTTTTGTGAATGTAAGGGAGTGTGGAATGGAAAGGTATCCCACCATGGCTTGAAACTGGTCCACGTTCAGATCAGTAGGGATAGAAGTGTCTCTCAAGATTTTGTCAAGAATGGCTTTATGTGCAGGGGATATGCGTAAGAGCTCAAGGATTGTGATAAGTGTCGGTGTCTTCCCTAATTGTTCTACAAGATCATAATTAGGCTTGGTCAATGAGGAAGTGATGTTTTTAGCTAGAGCACCTTGCAAAGTGAATTTACCTCAGTGAGTTGTAACATTACATTCAGAGGTAGGTTCGGAAGAATATCCAATGCCTTTTAGGACAATCTTGGGTCTCTGGGTAGAATTCTCAGGCATTTTGTCCTTGATGATAATGGTAGAGACATAATTGTCCATCAAAATGTGATTGATAGTTGAATCATAGTTATAAGATGCTCTGGTATAGTTGGTTTGGTCATCTGTGGCTTTAGATTTTCCCTTGTCATGTTTTGGGAATGGTTCCTTAAACATCTCATGTTCTTGATTGGATGAGTGTCCCTCGATCTAAATGTCACCTCTATCAATAAGATCTTGTATGATGTTCTTCAGTCGATGGTAGTTTCCTGTTTTATGGCTTTGCTTTTATGAAATTCACAATACTCATCATCATTCCACCAATTTGGTTTAACCTTTGGCTAATATGGAGGCAAATCTGGAATTGTTATTATCTTGTTTGCCACTAGCTTCTTGAAAACTAACTCAAGTGGTTCTCCCAATGGAGTGTACTTCCTTCGTGACTTGGAAGTTGTTTGAGTATTCACTTGATTTTTTGTAGAGCTTGATCTAGAAAAAATGATTTTGGGTCACACTGTATTGGCATCCACAACACCATCTTTGACTGTGTTCTTGTTTTTATTCCAAAATCTTGGCTTGTCTTTTCCTTTATAGTACTCTTTGTTTTCTTTGAATATTTTAATTACTCCTTGTTCAATTAGGACCTTTTCTATCGCTAAGCCTTTTTCAATGACATCCTTGAAGGTGGACAAAAAAGCTTTTCTTAGGTCATAACCAATGTCTTTGTGGAAATTTTGAGTGAACATCTCTACCATTTGTTTTTGTGTAATTTCACAAGAGCATCTACTGGCTAGATTCCTCCATCTTTGTAAAAATGATAAAAAAGTCTCCATATTTTTGCTTGGTGTTGCACAAGGTAGTGACTGATATGTCTGTCTCTATGTTGTATGAGAAATGTTGAATAAATGCCTCTACTAAGTCACCCAATGACTTAATTCTAGGTGGAAATTGGGAGAACCATTCCATAGCTTGATCACCTAAGCTCTGTGGGAATAATCTCATCAAATATGTCTCTTCTGCTGCTACCTCAATGCAAGCTGTGAAGAACTATCTTATGTGTGCCTTAGGGTCCCCTTTTCCTCTATACTTATCAAACTTCAGTGTCACAAAGTGTGTAGGAAATGGAGGCATTGGAATGCTTTTGTCAAACGGATAGGGACATATGTCTCTCATTGTGTAAGTTGGCTTCGGTGTATTTATGTCCTCCATTTTCTTTTGTAAGTCCTTGATTTGCTGTTCCAAATTATTCTTAGGTGGAGACCGACTTCTTGGACCATACCCCATGCCTGAACCACCAGGTGGAGGAGGAGCATGTTTGTTGGTATTTTTTATGTTTATGGTGTGATTGTCATTGATGGACACACACTTGCATTGAGATCCTCTTTATATGTATGAGTTAGAGCACAACTGGTATTTGTTCCAACCAGTATATTGTATTATAGTTGTGAGATTTTGCCAAGATCAAGAGCTCAATGAAATGTACAAAATAGAGACATAATATGGGACAATAATAAACTGTATTCTTATCAATAGAAAATGATCAATAACATGATTCAATAGTTACATACAATGTAGATGAGCCTTCTTATATAGGCAAGGCTAGGGATATGTGAGCACACAAACATGACATGTGGCTCAATAAGAAACAAGGGTAGGTAGGAAATAGGTGTGGGTAGGTAGGAGAAATAATATAATAGTCCACATGAGGTGGATCACCCACTAAATGTGGAGTGTAACAACAAGATCAACACCATAAAAGGTGGAATTTCTCCTACACACACACTATCCCAATGTGGCATAAACACCCAAGTGTCTCATACCCAAACTACTATGAAATGCATTTCCTAAGTAAACTTAAGTAAGGTGTAATAATATCCATGATGAATAATTATTTACACCAACAATAGTCTTTAGACTATTGATGTTTTGCAGAATGTGTTTCCCAGTCTGAAGCGGCATGTTGACCCCAATCGATTCATGGATCCCAAGCGGTACAAGGGATTAAAGTGGCACAACACATTTTTACCAGTCTTCATTTTTATCAAACCGACAACTGGCATTTTGTATGAACCGGTAATAATCTGTGATGAGTTACCAACCGACATTTTGTGATAAGTTACCATCCATCGATTGTTTGATAGTGCCGACACATTAACAGTGCTTTTTGTGTCATGGTACCAGGTATGTCCAGGTTCATTGAACCTAGGAAATTGTAATGTAATCCTATTGGACCTACATGAAATTAGATTCCTTTATAAGGACATCATGTCTAGGGTTTTAGGCTGTTGATGTAGTCATAGCAAAATTTTATGTTGTTGCTAGGGTTTAAGGTGGTTGAGGAGTTGGAGAGAATATGAATGTGTAGAAGACTGAAGTAATGCTAGAGTGCATTAAGAATGAGCTATCAAGGATCTAACCGAGCAGTCTGTGCTATTAGATAGATCAAACACTTGTTGACTACTCACATCTTTGACAAGTTTGTAGCCCTTAATTAGGTAGGCCCAAAAGCCTTTTGTAAATCCTCTAACAAGGTGGTTCACATCTGTGGATCTAAAATCCTCTAGCAAGGTAGTCTTTAATCGGACTAATCTCCTAACAAAGATTGAGATTCCTAACAGGATCTATTCTAATAAAGAACATTGTAAGACCTTAACCGGTTTGACCTTAATCGGTCTGGTTCCTATTCTGTAGATAGTTACTTGTGAGTTCCATCTCACCGTGATTTTTCTCATTTGGGTTTCCACGTCAAAATCTATTGTGTTATGGTGTTTGTGCTTCTATGGGTGAATGCATTATTAGTTGTTTGGTTTGCATGTTTGTTAACCAGTTTGTCTATTAAACTGGTTTATCAGTTTATTGTTAGTCTTGGAAAGTGTTTAAGTGCAAAGATTTTGGCATACTAATTCACCCCCCCTCTTAGTATTCATCAATTGGTATCAGAGCCAACCTTTCTATAAGTTTAACCACTTGGAAAGAGATATGGGGGAATACAGTTTGAGGGAACTTACCCACTGGCTCACTCAGTCTGAGTAGGCCTATGATGATCTTATGGTCAAATACAAGGCATCTCAAGAAAAAAGAAGAGAACATGCAGAAAAGCTGATGGAGCTATCTGAAAATAGTTCTTCAGATGAAGCAGACATGGAATCCCTAATTGCTGAAGTAAATAAGTTGAATGAATCAAATTCCAACCTGAGAAAGGAGTTGGAAGGACTGACTATTCAGATGTGTCAAGAGCTTGAGAGCCGGAGGAAAACTGAAGATCTGGTGAAAGAAAGAGATCATGATATCTCCAAGCTGAAACAAGAGATGAGTGCCCTAAATGCTCAACTCCGTGCAGGAAAAGTAGAAAAGGAAGACATGCAAGGAGAACTGAACACTGCCATCTCTGAGAATGAAAACCTATTGGAAACAAATGTTGGTATTTCCAAAGAACTCTCTGAGTCAAAGGAAATACTCGCTAAGTTCAACAAGAGTACTGTCAAGCTAGAGAAAAAGCTTGAATCTGCCAAACCAGTCAAGAATACCAATGGACTTGGTTATTTCGATCATGAGGAAGGTGAGACCTATGGTACAAATGTTGGAACATAAAATAAACAACCGACATCAAAGGATAAAGGTAAGAAAAAGTTTAAACCTATTTGTTTTAACTGTCTTAAAGAAGGACATACTACAAATGTGTGTAGGAGTAAGGCTTACAACAATTTTCCTTATTTCCTAAATGATAAGCCTAGATCCTATAGATTTGATGCTAACTGTTATGCATGCAACAAGTATGGGCAACATCTAAATGCAGGTCTATTATGAATAACATTGGAAGATATCCTCAGAGGACCCAAGGATTTGGTCCTAAACCTTTTGTGAATCGGAATCACAACTGGTTTAATGCCTTCAATCATCAGCCAAGAAGCGGTGGTTATCAAGTGGCAACCGGATGCAGAGAAAATTGTATGATCTATCATGGTCATGGTCACACTACTGCAACATGTAGAGGGAAGAATGGAAACATGAACAATGGACCTTGGAGAGCACCTGGATTGGTCTGCTATCATTGCAACAAACCAGGTCACATTACTAGATTCTGTAGATCAAGAAAGAACATATTTGATGATATACCGGTCACTCCAGAAGGAAACATTGATGTTGACACTGTTCAAGCGGACATGAACAAAATTTGGAAGGAGAAACCAATGGTGCTACAAGAGGAACCGGTTTTTGCACCTAGCGTGGAAAACACGAAACTGACAAACTAAGCTTCAGAAAAGCTTAGGGGGAGAAAATGGCGAAATGTTTCAAACCCCTGGTCTACATTGGTAAAAGACCTTAACTGGTATGTTATACCTGTTGTTTGGGAGAAGACCAGAAATGGTAAAAAGGCAAATTAGGGTTTACGCCCTAATATAGGAACATTAATGATGGCATGTGAGGAATATGTTTAAAAGCATTTTTCAAATCATTTCTCACTATCAGTTTTCAAGCGAAGAAATTTTTTTCAAAGAGCAGAGCGACGGAAAGACGATTTGAGCAGAGATTTTTATAAATTGAGAAACCACGAAGGACATTCAAATTCAAACTGGAAATGGTCAAGTGGAGAACACAAAGTGGTGATTCAGCAACCGATGAAGTGTGAAGTGAAGGAGAATCGACAAGCCCTAATTTCACGTGTTTCAAAAGGTATTTCTCAAGTTCTTAAGATTTCTGTCATGGCTTCCGCATCTCATACTAGTTCTATTGCATCTGTCAAGTCTGCAAGTTTTATTCAATGGAAGTCCAAGTATAATGCCCTATCACAAGTTTTGGCTAGTGTGATAGTAGAAGAGGGAATTTCTGACTACATAGATTGCAAGATTAAAGACCTAGGGTCTCTAGCTATCCACACCCAGTTAGGTTTATTCTGGGGAAAAGATAAGAAGATCAAACTAGAGTTTAATATTTTGGAGAAGAAAAAGCTCCACAATGTTGTTTACTTCCTGGAAGATTTCACAGAGGATCATATAAGGATCATTCTGAGCAGATTCCATGGTGATAAGATGTACCTAGAGAGAACACATGATATCACACTATAGGCAATTCATGCAGTCACCAGATTCTACAACACAGGGGAAGTGCTAGGCCTGAGGACGGTAAGCAAAACTGAAATGTCCAAGCTCATCGGTTCAATGAGCGACTCACGAGGCATGATAGTAAATTATATCAAGGATGATCTGGTGAAGTATGCATGCATGGTGATTAGATACCGAACATTCTCAGCCAACAAAATTAACTCTGTATCTGCAGCAGTGCTAAATGCCACTTACCGGATGATAAAGGAGGATGCATCATTTGATCTGTGCACCGGTATTCAGAGACAACTCCTATTGAATCTAAAGTCGATCAAACGAGATAATGCACTTAGGTTCAATTTTGGACAACTACTGGTTGGGTTGTTCTTCTATTTCCAAGGCTACTTTCTAGGAGTAGGAGATGTCCAATGGTCTGGTGACCAACTGGTGACCAAGAAAATCAAGGAATGCATTGAAGCAATTGGAACGGGCTACCCTGATGTTCTGAATAAGTATTTTGATGAGTTTAGAAGGAAAATGAGCCAAAGAGTGAGGATATTAGGTGACATTGTCAAGAAATATGAAGACGATATCTGCTTCACCATCCAAGTAGATAAATGCATAATGGAGGCTATTGAGCCTAGACAGGAAGAAGTGGAGCCAATGGGCTATGAGGTGATGTACGATATGCTGGAAGGGTATGCCTCTACCCTTATTGCCTCACTACCTGATACTAAGGCGAAGAGAACTGACACCTACCTAGAGAGGATAGCATTGGTTGAGGAACCACCAGCAATGAAAGAAAAAGAACCGATAGTAAAGAAGGCAAAGGCAGTGCCTACAACATCAACACCGGTTACTACTGCTACTCCAGAAGTGACCAAGCAGTCACCAGCCAAGAAGAAACCAAAAGAAGCACCAGCTAAAGTGTTCAAAAGAAAGAGGAAGACAAGGAATACCTCTCAAGACTCAGAAGAAACTGTGTCTAAGGAAAAGCCAAAGACAACATGTCAAGCAAAGAGGAAGACAAAGAATGAACCGACATCATCTACACCTGTAAATATAGATATCTCTTCCTATAAACCTTTGACACATTGTCAAAGAACAATAAAGAATATTAGGAGAAAAGTGCTAAATGACTTAATTGAGTGTTTTGATGATTTTAATGATGATGAAAAGGAAGCAGTTGAAAAGGAAATAATTCAGTATTTATGTGTTAATGACCAGTCACCCTTAGAGATTAAGTCTCAGACACCAAATTCTTTATATATGTCATTAGATAATAGATGGCACATTGCCATAGAAAAGGAACAGGAAATTAGGGAGAAATTTTTTGCACAGTACTTTCCTGACCTGTCAAATTCTGAATTGTTTGATGTTATTGACCAAAATAAAGGACTCTTCTTCACTAAAAGAAGAAGACTTTGGCTATTAGAAGGTAGAGTTGATGATGTCGAAAAAGACACTCATCTGTATATGAGAACCATTGTCCAAACTCACAAAGCGCATCTAGCCAACCGACAAGCTGAAAAAGAACCAGATGAAGTATTTGATGATGAAGGAAATCCGGTTGTTGAACAAAAGTGCATTTTCCTACAAAATCCACTTGCATGCCTAAACCCCTTCTAGATTCTTCTAAACCCTTCCTAATTAACCTAATCCATCCCCTAAATATTGTCACATTCCTAAGCAAATTGGAGTCACTTCTCAAAGCCCTCAAAGTCTTTGAAAAACAATTAATGCTTTGTTTGTTCAACAAATTAACCTCTAAAGTCTTCCAAACCACTTATGGCTCTTACATGACCATTAATGGTTAATTCCACTTGCACCCACGGTTAAGGCCTTTGACCCCTAACTTAACCCTCATGTAACCCATGTGTCTCTTCAAAGCATTTATTTCTTTGACTAGGGTAACCATAATGTCCCCTCAAGCATTTAATGCTCCTTATCTCTCCTCTCAAGCCTCCTCATGGTGACACTTGTCAACATGGGATTGGGTTGAAAGTCTCACATGGATTGAATATCTTTCAATCCTAACCCTTGTTAAGATTACTCAATCTTAACCCATCATTTCCCCATTTCTTCTATAAATAGAACCCTTGTCCTCAAGCAAAAGAGAGAAGCATTAGAGTATTGTTGTTATACTAGTATTAGCATAGAGCTTTTTCATAGCATCACTATCTACACTTGCATAGCATTTGTTTATCATATTCAACCATCTTGAATCTCCATATGGCATCCATGGCTAGTACTAAAAGCTAAGAGCTACACTCATTTGGGACTTGGAGAGGGGAGAAACAAGGGAGAAGCATCGAAAGACATCATGGAAGCATCTTAGGGAGGCTCTTCTCCTTTCTTTTATTTTGTTAAACTTCTTTCATGCTTTTTGAAATCTCTTTTGATATGTTTGGAATGGTTTTTAGTTCTTTGTTTTGTTTTTATGGTTGAAACTAACTTATTAACATTGAACTTTGCTATTGCCTTGTCCCCATTTCCATGACATCATTTGGTGAACCTGACGTGAATAAAAGAGCAATCATTTTGAAGACTACTAACTTTTGAATGTTTTAATTGACACACAGGTCATTCTCTTGCATTTTTGTTCTCAATTTAGCACCTTCACAAATTGATACTTTAGTGCTATTGTCTATATTGTTGCTCTTTCATGTTAAATAGCACTTCCGTTTTCACACAGAGTAGAGCTATTGTAACAGAGAGTTGTAAGAAAATTCCTTGTAATTGAAAACCAAAAATTTTAGGCTTGTAGAAGCCCACCAAAACATGCGGATTTTTCTAACGAATTATCTTTTGTGCAAGTTTTAACTAACCCCTACAATAGGATTTTTTAGCAATTTTAGCTTAGGAAATAAATTTGTTCATATTTCTAACTTCGTCTTTCAAGTTAGGATAAAATAAATTCATTTTCCTTTTGGGTTAAAATCAACTACACATTCATTTGGAGTTTTAAAAAGAACCACATCTTTCATTTAGATCTCTAAAAAGAATCACACTTGTTCAAAGTTAAAAAGAATCACAAAAACAAACATGCAAATTTATTTTTTTTGGCAAAGTTAGGAACAAATTCTTTTGGTGCTTAAAATCAACAAGGCAAATTTTATTTCTTGCATCAAGATAAAACTCACAATCCACACTTCCATTTTTGGTGCAAATAAAATTCACAATCAACTTGTCTCATTTTTAAAGTAATTTTACTTCATGCAAACGTGTTTTTCATTAAGTTGACCAAGATTTTCAAATTCTAGTTTACTCAAACAATTGCCTTTGAAAATTAAAAAAAACACCATAATTGTTGGAGCAACATCTCCAAATAGATAGAAAATCATTGCGATGACAAGTTAAAAGGAACAAGTGAATTTTGTGTTTGGCACACTTGTGCAAAAGAGTTGGTCGAGTGGTCCTACTTCTAAAACACACTATCCTCTCCCTTCGCTCTCGTGGTCCTAGGTGCAAGAGAAAAGTGTTAGTAACACTCAAAAAATTTATCTTTTTAAGAAAGGCCTACCAAGAGACACATCACTCTTGGGAACGACCTCTAGCAGTAAATCCTTCGAGCCGCTATAGAAATCAGGTGAGAGCGAAAGCTGTAGCCTTGGGTATAGCTGTTCCTACAGTGTAACTGGCTGAAAGGACAAATGGGCCCCACCACTAGTTACAAGGCTCTTAAGTGTGTCACTGTAGAATGAACTTATGTCCAAAAACATTGAACATGACTAAACACCTTTAAGTAGTAGCCCACCCGTTCTATTGATTGAGGATATTTGCGATATAATCTAGTGCAAGAGCATAGATGGTTTTGCTCCCAAGATACTCACCATACATATTTCCTTGAGTAGAAACATAGCGTTTTAAAAAGTCACTTGTGGCTTGATAAAAGTGGTGACTCCCCCATTATAGGGATCATCTATTTGTTATGCTCGTGCAAGACTTAGTATATCACATCCTTACCTACCACGGTAGGATTCATAAGGTATGTAGTACCAAAGTTGAAGAAATATCAAGATGTGGGCTAAATTTATCACAACTGGCCATTTGACCTTAAGGATAAAAAGTGTTTGAAGTGTTTTCATTTTAGTCAAGACCAAGTGCAAATTGAGCCAACTTCAGGCTTTGGCAATACACCTTAAAATACATCTAAAGGAAGGGTCATATAAAATTCCAAGGATTGGGTTGATCTAGACCCATACTCATTTGTGCCTTTTAGGTGACATTCTTGTGTTTATGTGCTTGCTTTGTTTTCTTGTCAAAGAAACATAAAAAAAAAAGAAATCAATTCCAAAAACAAAGTATTCATCCAAACCAAACATCTTTCCAAACAACCAAAAATATCAAAAACAAAAGTGCAAACAACAAAGAATCAAACTTTATGACCATTCTTCACATCTTGCGAAAGAAGAAACGTCATCAGAATATCAACTTGAAAAGAAGACCATTGAGCTCAAAGGCTTGGATCAAAAGGAGGAAATTCTTCTATCTAAATACAAATCTTTGTCTCCCATAGAGTTTTTTTGCGTCACATGCGTCTCTACCTTCAAGGAAAAACAAACGAATTTGATTCAGAATCATTGAACCACAGAGCTTTTATGCAATATAGAGCTCTAAGTTATCACAAAAACCAAGGAGGTAAGATTAATCCCAACTTTTTCCCAAACGTTTGTATCACATACAACACAGCTTGAGAAATACCACCAACACCCGAAAGAGAAGAGGTAGAGTTTGTCTCATTTGTGACACAAAGCTTTTATTGAAGTTGAAAACATTTCATCCATTATCTTACTCATACATCATCACTTCATCATCAATCCATCCCAACTCTCAAAACATTAAGAGGTTCTTGTCCCAAGTTCTCTTTTAGATATTGCTTGAATCAAATGCATCACATCACTTTTTAGATTGTTTCTACATATAGGATAAGCTCATCCTAAGAGACACATCTACACAGGTTAAAACTAGTTCATGAGTGAATCCTCTCATTACTAGGTAGTTAAATCTGTAACACATCTCAGATTTCTCTACACCTTATCACATCCAACCTTATCAAAACAAACAAGAAATTCAAAGAAATAAATATGATTTATTTATTTAATTAATGGTCTGAATTTGGTTAAGTGAATTAAATCAAATAAATTGAATAATTTTTTTAATTAATAGGAGAAGAGGGCTAAGATGAATTAATTAAATATATTAATTTAATTAATTATTAATTGATGGTTAAATAATCAAATAAATATTAAATATTCATTTAATTAAGTGGACAGATTTATGTGATTACATTTGCCCCTCTTTGAGACGGTGCAGTTTATCGCGTCATTTCAAAGAAAGAAAGATAGGTATGAGAAATATGCCCCAGAAATGTTAATTTAGTGGGTGGTATGCCCCCTCGAGAGATGGGCCAATTTTTTTTTGAAAAATCGGGCGATCTCTCAAAAAAGAATGACAAGTGGAAGGGAGGTAGAATAGAAGAAATTAGAACTAATGATGAAAGAATGGGAGAAAATGGAGTGAATATGAAGAAACAACAAGCCAACGAGTACCCAGAGGTCATGCAAGAGATACATAGCAGATGTAGTGTGGGGTTTGGATTGATGCTATACAATTGATCAAAATTGGTTGGACAATCTGGTGCAATCAATTTAATTGCCCCAGTCAAGTCAAAGCGTGACAGTTGATGTCAGTTGGTCGCTTGGACATGATAAAGTCTGAGTAAGTGAATCAAAGTGACCTGTTGGTGACTTAGACAATTGATGTAATTGCCCGATGAAGTCAAGGTATCTGAAGCAAAATACTCGTTGAGACTTAGACAATTGATGTAATTGTCCATTGGATTGTGTTTGATTGGTTGATCAATTGATAGTGTGTGCATGTGATGGATGGTTGTGGGGAATCATGGCAGCCCCATTGAGACTAGGTCATGATGATAAATGCCTGATGTAGTCTAGGATTACCATGATCGATTACCTGTTGAGACCCGAAGATACTTGATAAGAGTATCTGTTGATAGTCTAGGTGTGCGTGAGTTGATGTACCTATGTAGATAGAGTAACTTTCTTGACTTATTGGATGACTTAGGATAGGAAACACAATCCCTCCTATTTAGAGATGGATGGTGATGAACGTGGCTTGATTAGGTTGATTGGGACACGATGTAGGGTATGTGATGGTGATTATTGAGATGGGGAGGGTTGGGGGGGGTTCAATGTTAGATAGAAGAAATGGAGGACCTATTACATTCCTATGGAAGAAGATGAAAATAGAGTATCCATTGTCATTACTATGTATGAATGATATGCAGCTATTTATGAATGTATGGATGGATGGAATGCAACGGAATGCAATATATACAAATGAGATGGAATGATGATCCATGGTGCTTTATTTTTCATCATTGAGCTTTAAAATGTTGTAAGAAAATACAAGCAACTTGACATAAAGATTCAAGATGACCAGAGTATTTCTTACATGGATTTTGATATAGCAAGTTAATACAAGCAACTTGATATAATGGATCAGGAAAGGACTCATCAAAATCTTTAATGAACCAAAAGATGGTCCTCGCCCATGCTTCAATAGCGATAAACCAAACTTCTGGAATAAAAACAAGAATATCGTCAATGATGGGGTTGTGGATGCCCAGACTATCCAAAATGCACAACCTATGGTTTGGTTTGCAGGACAAAATCCTCCACCTCAGAATAACATGAATGTTCCTTCGAATCAAGGTCGCATCACATCTCACGATGAACCAAGACCTCGTCAACAAAAACAAAAATGCACATACACTCCATTAGGGGAACCCATTGAAACAGTATTGCGACAACTCATTTCTCAAAATTTGGTGACTCTCCTTAAAACATCAAACTATGAACCTCAGGTGAAACCTGCATGGTGGAGAGATACTGAACACTGTGATTTCCACCAAGGAAGAGGACACAAGACAAGTAATTGTCACCGATTAAAAGATCTTATTCAGGATCTTATTGACCGAGGAGAAATTGAAATTGAAGGACATGACCCAAAAACAACAAATAATGATCATCTGATGTTCAAAAATCCACTTCCATCGCAAGATCAAAGGGGTCCTTCCACTTCCAGGAGAGGCACTGATACCACAGATTATACGCAGGCTGCGTATAATTACACTGTAAATCATCTGTATGATGCCAGTGAACAAGTTGCAACTATAACCTTCAAAAATCCCAACTCAAATTGCAATATTGTTACATGTCGTGGCAAGGTCACCATAAAGGCAGCTCCACAAGGCACCACCTCCATCCCAAAGCAGTACAATCTTGTGGAACAATTAGACAAAACACCTACGCTTATATCCATTTTAGAGCTATTGTGCCTATCGCCCTCTCATAAAACTATCTTGGATGAAGCACTCCAAGAGGCGTCAGTCCCTGCAAATCTAAATACAGACCAATTTCAAGCCATGGTTGGAAGTCTCAAGTCATCACCTTGTCTCACTTTTTCTGAAAGTGACAACTCTTCCTTCCAACAACCTCATAACGCTTCGCTACACATTGAAGGCTTTATTAACCAACATAGGATAAGCAAGTCTTGATCGATAATGGAGCAGGCCTAAATATTTGTACACTACAGTTGGTCACAGCATTGGGATATGCAGTAGAATCAGTGGATCCTCGTAAGAAGATCACAATGAAAGCCTACGATGATGCAGAGCGTTCATCCAAAGGAGCTGTGGTACTACCAATCTGAGTGAGCCCTATGGTAAAGCACATCATCTGTCAGGTTCTGGACCTTCCTTTGCCATATAATCTATTGTTAGGGAGACCTTGGATACATACCATGAAAGTCATTCCATCTACCTACCATCAATGTATCAAGTTCCCACATAACGGTGTAGAGATCACAATCTTGGGCGATGCAAATCCCTTTGTGTACTGTCATAATATCAGCCATCAACCAGAGATTACTGTTCCTAATAATAGAGAAGCCATTTCCTCCACATTATATATAAGTCTCGCCTCTCTTTCCAGTTCAAACACCACTATACCAAAGCAAGAAAAACTTAAAATGAAAATAGCAAAGGAAGGTCCTGGGGAATACAACTTGAGTCAACTCTTTTGTGTGGGACAAATGCCCACTTCTCCTAGAACACATGGTAAACCACAACAGATACTCTAGCAACCACTAATCATGCCAGCATGTGCTTTGATGCCTTTCATCCTTGGAAAGAGTCAAGAAGAAGAAACCCAAGATGAGGACTTAGCAGAATGGATCTATAAAGATCCCATCACCACTGATATACCAAAAGTTAAACTTCCTACAGAGCAGTATGGCAAAGGCCTCCTCATTATGCAAAGAATGGGGTATGATGGTCAGAGTGCTTTAGGATATTGCAAACAAGGATGACATGAACCTCTGCTGCCAGAATTAAAGCCCAAAGATAATATAGGCCTAGGCTTTGAAAATGAGATATTTCCTAAGTTCAAATTCAAAGGAAAACCCAACAAACCATTTTGTTAGCCTACTACAAAAAGGACACCTTTCATTATCAAAGCAGCCTCAAGCACCATCCCAGCTATCCCATCGAGTCTCAAAACCCCAACACAACTATCACCAATGCCAATCATCCCTCCAATCGAACCAGTAATCCCATCAGTAGCACCATTAGCAGCAACAACTGTATCAGAACCCACAACAGCATCTATGGCACCAGCAGTTCCAGCAGAAGCCACTAAGTCAATATTATCGATACTCCCTATACCAGATTCCTTGATCCCCTTCAACCTTCCTACAACACCAATCACTACAAAGGTACATCAACCAATCACACCTGCAATATTTAACTCAAAAGACATCCCAGTATGGTATAGTAATTGGATGCTGGAAAGTGACTCAGAGACCAACTCACATGAGTGGGAATTTGATTCTGTACAGCTTAACACTTTAGATGAGGAAGATGCATCACTACCTCCACCATGCAAAGATATCCCTATTTATGGAGAAGCACAGATAAAGACCACTTGGGTTCCTGAACTGGAAACATCTTCCACAGACCCTACGTCTCATTCTACGCCTGATACATCTGCTATGTATAAAACAACAATATAAACCGCACCATCTCAAAGAGGGGCAAATGTAGTGACACAAATCTATCTAGCTTAATTAAATAAATATTTGCTATTTATTTGATTAAAAATCCACTAGCCATCAGTTAATTAAATTAATATTTAATTAATTCATCCCCAAACATTCTTCTATTAATTAAATAAATTATTCAATTTATTTTAATTAATTCATTAAATCAAATTCCAATCAATTAAATAAATAAAATCTATTTATTTAATTAAATCCCCCTATTCCTCTTTTAAATAAATTAAATAAAAATATTTATTTAAATCATTACCCCCCCCCACTTGCATTTTCCTACAAATGCAACTTGCACACATTTATTGAAATAAATGAATTTTTATTTTAAATAAAATCCTATTTTCCCTCACCCACCAAATCCAATTGCATTCCTAAATCCCCTTCTAGATTCTTCTAAACCCTTCCTAATTAGCCTAATCCATCCCCTAATTATTGTCACATTCCTAAGCAAAATGAAGTCACTTCTCAAAGACTCCAAAGTCTTTGAAAAGCATTTAATGCTTTGTGTGTTCAACAAATTAACCCCCAAAGTCTTCCAAGACCACTAATGGCTCTTACATGACCATTTATGGCTCTTACATAACCATTTATGGTTATTTCAAACTTGTCTCCCCAAACATTTATTGTTTTGACCATATTCATCCATTTCACATTTGCACAAGAGTTTATCCATTGGATAAGAGCTTTATTCTTTGAATAAAGAGTTTATTCATTCAATTAACCTTGACTTTAACTCCCAAAGTCATGTCAAGCATTTAATGCTTATTTCCTCCCCTCTCAACCTATCTCACATTGACACTTGTCATCCTGGGATTGGGTTGAAAGCCCTCACATGGATTTGAAATCATTCAATCCTAGCCCTTGTTGAGATTGCTCAATCTCAACCATCCATTACTCCATTTTTTCTATAAATAGAGCCCATTTCTTCATAATCCAGATCCTGAAAACTTGTATGCATTTAAGCTATAGGCATTTTAAGAGAGCATTTTAGCATAATTAACTAATATCTTGTCATTTTTGGTGCTTTATTTTTCATCATTGAGCTTTAAAATGTTGTAAGAAAATACAAGCAACTTGACATAAAGATTCAAGATGACTAGAGTATTTCTTACATGGATTTTGATATAGCAAGTTAATACAAGCAACTTGATATAATGGATCAAGTTGACCTGAGTATTGCTTGCGGAACAGGCAAGGATTATCTCCTTTCATGCATGACTTGGATCATCCTCCTTGATCTTAGGCTGATCATATCCTGAGACAAGTGCATACCGTAATAAGAGATAAAACCTTTATCCAATTTGGAGGAGGTAGGAGGAACCAAAGAAAAAGAATTGTACGTGCAAAAAAATAGTATATACATAAAGAATAAAGAATATAGATCCTTGGTAATGGTTCATGCTCATATGGTCGAGGTATACGCTGTAGTCAACAAGCCGTAGTGATCTATGACTGTATTTTTGCCTATGATCATGTAACTTAGTGAACTTCCCACGTAGACACCATTAGTACATGCCCCAAAACTTCGTCGGAAATAAATCGCAAAGGATACAAACAATTGCAGCAAGAACCTAAAATAAATAACCCATAAATCAATCAAGTATATGATAGCTTAAACAGAATTTTCTTGTCAAAGAAAATGTTATCTTGTCTTTGTTTTGGTAAGGAAGGATGCATCCTTGTTGAAGACAGTTTGTTGTGTAGATTGTTGATGTTATTTGGTTTGATTGATAAATGGTCATTTTGTTAAGTATGTCGCAATGTTTGTTTGGGATCTACTCATATGGGTATGTACAATGTATTGCCATGTTTCTTTGTTTGATTTTTTGATGTTTTCTTATGTTTTTGGATTTTGAATTGTTTTGAATGTTTTTGGATTTTGTGAGTCATTTTTGAATGTTTTTTGGATTTTGTGAAATAGTTTTGAATGTTTTTGGATTTTGTGAAACAGTTTTGAATTTTTTACCCAATGAATCACTAGTAATGTAGGATTCACTTCCACCAACTAGATTTAAGGGTATTGCCCCCAAGTGTAGACATGACTATGACAAAGTGGGATGCAAGACGCATGAAGTACTTTCTTTGATTACAGATCAAATAACAAGCCATGGTTTAGATGGATGGATGTATGTATGAAGTAGATGTGATCGCAACAAGTCTAAAAGACAATGGAGCCATAGCCTTTATGAGTGGTGCCTGTTTGCCAGGTTTTCACCATCGTACTTACCCAAGGTGCCATCGGAGTGTTTGTTCACTGTTTGGATGCATGATTTTTCTTTACTTTTTTGAATGTTTTTGTATTTTCTTCAGGACATTTTTCTGAAAGTTTTTGGTATTTTCTGGTATACAGGGGAGCCTGATGCTCTGTATAGCTTAGGTATAAAACCGTTTGAGGTGCATGCTATTGATTGGATCTGCGATTGGTTCTCCTTCTGATGTAGCCAACTGATATGCCCCAAACCCGAATATAGTAGTGACAATATGTGGGCCCAACCAGTTTGATTCAAACTTGCCCTGATGTTCTCTATTTGGTTGGTTGCGAGGATTCTCTCAAAGAACAAGATCACCTACCTCAAACGTACGAGGTCTAACTCGGTGATTGTAGCTTCTGCTCATGCGCTACTGATAGGCTTTGAGATGATTGTATGCAGCTTGTCGCTTCTCATCTAGTAACTCTAAGTCCTGCAGATGGGATACTCTATAGGCTTCATCATCAATGAGATTATGCAAGGAAACCCGTAGTGATGGTATCTCAACCTCAATAGGTAAGATAGCTTCGGCGCCATAGACCAATGAGTAGGGAGTTGTGCCTGTAGGGGTTCAAATGCTAGTTCCATATGCCCATAGTGCTGGATTTAGTTGAACATGCCAATCACGACCAACATCATTACCTGTCTTCTTTAGGATCCGCAATATGTTTTTATTCGATGCTTCAACCTAACCATTGCCTTGTGGGTAATAGGGAGTGGAAAAACGGTGTTGGATATGAAATTTCTCACAAAGTTTGCGGACATCCTGATTTTTGAAAGGAAGACCATTATCTATGATGATGGACATGGGCACACCATACCAGCAGATGATGTAGTTGAGGATGAAGGAGGCGATCTGCTTGCCGGTGACTTGGGTAAGTGGAACAGCTTCAATCCACTTTGTGAAATATTCGGTGGCGGTAATAATGAATTTATGGCCATTGGATGAAGATGGATGAATCTTACCCACAAGGTCAAGGCCCCATTGACAAAAGGGCCATGGTGTTGTGATGGGTTGCAGTTCCTGTGCTGGTGCATGTATCAGGTCTCCATGAACTTGGCATTTTTTGCACTTTCTGACAAAGTAGTAGGAGTCTTTTTCCATGGATGGCCAATAGTATCCAGTTTGCATGAGTTTCTTGGCTAGTGACAGACCGCTTGCATGAGTTCCACAAATTCCTTCATGTACTTCTTCTAAGGCCTTTGTTATCTCACCTTGTTCCAGACATCGAAGGAGAGTACCATCAAGACCACGGCGATATAGGGTTTCAGCAATAATGGTATATCGAGTAGTCTGGTGAATGAAGGTTTTACGTTGGTTATTCGATTGGTTGGGAGGAAGGGTGTGATCATGGAGATAGGTGTAAAATTCACCATGCCATGGGGATTCAGAATTGACAAGGTGACATATCATTTCAGATTCAAGGATATCATAGTGGGAATCCAAAGCTGTTCGACCAAGAACTCGTAGCGTGTTGAATTCTGCGGAAGATCTAGGAGAGATGCGATGGTAGCCATGGCGTCAGCAGCTCGATTCTGATCTCTTGGTATCTGCTCAAAGGTAATTGTAGTAAATGATGCCTTTAGATTGTCCACCATTTTCTTGTATGGCATGAGCTTGTCATCCTTGGTCTGATATTCATCGGTTGCTTATCGAATGACCAGTTGGGAGTCGCCATATACTTGGAGTTCTTGTAACTTCCATTGTATGGCTAGCCTGAGTCCTGTGATCAAGGCCACATACTCTGCTATGTTGTTAGTGCATGGAAATGTGAGCTTGTAAGACTTCGGGATGCTGTCACCTTGAGGTGTGATAAATAGAATGCTTGCCCCCGAGGCATGCCTAGTGTATGAACCATCAAAGTATAGTTTCCATGGTTGTGCTGTTGTGATCATGAATATCTCTTCATCTGGAAAATTGGAAATGAGAGGATGCTCGCCTATGAGTGGTGCATCGGCCAACTGATCTGCAATAACTTGACCTTTGATAGCTTTACGATCTATATACTTGATGTCAAATTCACTTAGAATCATTACCCATTTGGCCAAGCGACCTGTCAATGTTGCTTTGCTGAGTAAATACTTGAGTGGATCAATCTTTGCAATGAGTTGTACCTTATGTGTTAATAGATAGTGCCTCAACCATCCATCCATCAACCATACATACATCCATCAACCATGGCTTGTTATAAATCTACAAATCCAAGAAAGTACTACATGCATCCTGCATCCCACTTTTTTATAGTCATGTCTAAACTGGGGGCAATGCCTTTAACCTATTGATGGAAGTGGATTCTACATTGTCTTGTGATTCATTAAAGTTCTTCATTTAAAACTATCTCACCAAATCCAAAACCATTCAAAACGAATTCAAAATCCAAAAACATCCAAAACACTTCAAAAAACCAAAAACATTCAAAACACTTCAAAAACCAAAAAATTCAAAAATAATACAAAATCCAAAAAAACAACGAAAAACCATCGAAAATCAAACAAAAACATGGCAACACATTGTACATACTCATCCATGCAGATACCAAACAAACATTGTGATATACTCCACAAAATGACCACTTATCAATCGACCACACAATCAACATCAACACTCAAAACAGTCTTCAACAAGGATGCATCCTTCCTTACCAAAACAAAGACAAGATGACATTTTCTTTGACAAGAAAATTTTGTTTACGCTATCAAATACTTGGTTGATTTATGGTCTAGTAATTTATATCAGGTTCCTATGGCATTGTTTGTGTATCTTCGACACATTATTCTGATGAAGTTCTAGGGCACCTCGACCATATGAACATGAACCATTACCAAGGATCCATATTCTTTATTCTTTATGTATATATTGTTTGTTTGCAGGTACAATGCTCTTTCTTTGGTTCCTCCTACCTCATCCAAACTAGATAAAGGTTTTATCTCTTATTACGGTATGCACTTGTCTCAGGATATGATTAGCCTAAGATCAAGGAGGATGATCCAAGTCATGCATGAAAGGAGATAATCCTTGTCTGTTCTGCAAGCAATACTCAGGTCAACTTGATCCATTATATCAAGTTGCTTGTATTAACTTGCTATATCAAAATCCATGTAAGAAATACTCTGGTCATCTTGAATCTTTATGTCAAGTTTCTTGTATTTTCTTACAACATTTTAAAGCTCAATGATGAAAAATAAAGCACCATGGATCATCATTCCATCTCATTTGTATATATTGCATTCCGTTGCATTCCATCCATCCATACATTCATAAATAGCTACATATCATTCATACATAGTAATGACAATGGATACTCTATTTTCCTCTTATTCCATAGGAATGTAATAGGTCCTCCATTTCTTCTAACATTGAACCCCCCCACCCTACCCATCTCGATAATCACCATCACATACCCTACATCGTGTCCCAATCAACCTAATCAAGCCACGTTCATCACCATCCATCTCTAAATAGGAGGGATTGTGTTTCCTATCCTAAGTCATCCAATAAGTCAAGAAAGTTACTCTATCTGCATAGGTACATCAACTCACACACACCTAGACTATCAACAGATACTCTGATCAAGTATCTTCGGGTCTCAACAGGTAATCGATCATGGTAATCCTAGACTACATTAGGTATTTATCATCATGACCTAGTCTTAACGGGGCTGCCATGATTCCCCACAACCATCCATCACATGCACATACTATCAATTGATCAACCAATCAAACACAATCCAATGGACAATTACATCAATTGTCTACGTCTCAATGAGTATTTTGATTCATATACCTTGACTTCATCGGGAAATTACATCAATTGTCTAAGTCACATCAAGTCACTTTGATTCACTTACTTAGACTTTATCATGTCCAAGCAAATCACAACAAAAACCTACCAAGCATACATTGAGATATGCAAGAAAGAGCGTATCCAATGGTGAAAACCTCTTTGAGGTGCTTGAGGATGAAAGGTTTGACATCCTCCCTGCTAGTACACAACAAGAACGATCAATGATTCTCATCGAGGAAACCAAAGAGTACAATGTGGGGACTCCTGAAAATCCTCATCTCATACATCTGCATCTCTTCTCACTCCAGAGGAACAACCTAAATTTATAGAGTTCTTCCAGAAGTGTCAGATCAACTTTGCATGGTCATATGCAGACATGCCTGGGCTTGATCCTGATTTAGTCATGCATCACCTTACCATAGCAGAAGGAGCCAAACCTGTCAAGCAGAAGCTTTGTAAGATGCATCCTCAAATTGCAGTACTCGTCAAAATAGAACTCAAGAAACTCCTAGATGTTGGTTTCATTAGGCCAATTGATTATGCAAAATGGATCTCCAACATTGTGCCTGTCAGAAAACCCAAAGGGGGAATCCGCATTTGTACCGACTTCAGAGATCTGAATAAGGCATGTCCTAAGGATGACTTCCCCCTACCAAATATTGACATCATAGTAGACCTGACAACAGGACATGCCATGCTATCACTCATGGATGGATTTTCAGGATACAATCAGATAAAGATCACACCAGAAGATCAACATAAGACAACCTTCACATGTCCATGGGGCACATACTGCTGGAATGTAATGCCTTTTGGTCTAAAGAATGCAGGAGCAACCTATCAACGAGCAATGACTACTATCTTTCATGATATGATGCATACCATAATGGAAGATTATGTTGATGACTTATTAGCAAAATCACTCATAAGAGAAGGTCACTTGGACATATTAGAGAGAATCTTTGATAGACTAGAACAATATCATGTTCGACTCAACCCAAAGAAATGTGTCTTTGGAGTAACCTCTGGGAAACTTCAAGGATGCATTGTCTCAATGCCTTAAGCTTGGTTTATCACTATTGAAGCATGGGCAAGGACCATCCTTTGGTTCATTATAGATTTTGATAAGTCCTTTCTTGATGAGTGCCCATTCACACTTCAAACCCTTGGTGATCATATCATTAAAAGAGTCTATGTCTTTGACATCTAGGTGAAATTCCATTTCTTCGTTTAAGTTGGAAATGAATATTTCCACTAGTTCTCATTCAGGTAACTAAAGAGAACGCCTGCTAGACATTTGATGCCATCGTTGCAGGAATACTGAGAATAGTTCACCTGGTTTTTGTTTAGTGTTGCACAGATCAACCATGGTGATGTCGCGTTCAATGTTATGAGAGTAATGAGCGAGGAATTTCTGGATGAGTTCCTCAAATGTTCTAATGCCACCTGGTAGTTAGGAAAACCATGATGTGGTTGTTCCTCCCAAGCTTTGGGGAAAAAGGCGCATTAGGTATGTGTCTTCATATGCTACTTCAAGGCAAGCAGAATGAAATTCTCTGACATGATCGTGAGGATCTCCCTTTCCTCTATATTTTTTGAATTTGGGTGTTTTGAATCCTCATGGAAAGGGTGGCATATAAAGATTCCTATCAAAAGGATAGGGACTGATGTCATTGAGTGAGAATTGGTTAGTTTTGACACCACTATGAAGTTGTTGGGCGAGATTCTCGACTTGTTGCCGCAACATCTCCATTTCAGTTGGAGGAGGAGGTGGTGGGTTACCTCGAGGAATGTTATATCTGATGGGATCTCTACCTCTTTCCTCTTCATGGCGACTTTGTCTTTCCGATGCCTATCTTAATTGGGCAAGATCAAATTCATAGGGGAGTTTTGTTCCTTCTTGAGCAAGCTTTAAAAAGTGAGCATCCGCATTGCTCTTGAGTATTTCGTCAAGTAGTCTGTTAAAGAGAGGGTTATGCTGAGCCCTTTCTATTGTTGCAGGGGTAGGAGTACTTGGGTTGTCATCATTTGCATTTCCTCCAAGTGCTTCTTGAAATTCATTGAGATTTTCCTCTTCTTCTTCTTCCATTTCTATTTCTCATTGCCTTGATTGTGATCGGGTTTGGGCCATTTTGTTTACAAGTTTTTGTTGAAGTTGTGTGAAAATGATGATGAGTTTTTGATGAAATGAGAGATTGATGGTTGGTGAATTGTGTTGCATGTGGATCTCTAGCACTTTTAAGGTAGATGTAACCAAAATTCCTTCTTTGAATTGCTTGTTTGTTTTGATAAGGTTGGATGTGATAAGGTGTAGAGAAATCTGAGATGTGTTACAGATTTAACTACCTAGTAATGAGAGGATTCACTCATGAACTAGTTTTAACCTATGTAGATGTGTCTCTTAGGATGAGCTTATCCTATATGTAGAAACAATCTAAAAAGTGATGTGATGCATTTTATTCAAGCAATATCTAAAAGAGAACTTGGGACATATATAAGACATAATAAATTACATTCCAGCAATATGTGCCTTCACCTATCCATTCGCACATATTGCTGGAATGTAATGCCTTTTTGTCTAACATAATATAATGGTTTGTTGGTCCATTTATTTATTTTATGGGAGATTGTGGTAGGTGTTTTTGCAGTAGGCTGACATAATGGTTTGTTGGGTTTTCCTTTGAATTTGAGCTTAGGAAATATCTCCTTTTCAAAGCCTAGGCCTGTATTACCTTTGGGCTTTAATTCTGGTAGCAGAGGTTCATGTCGTCCTTGTTTGCAATATCCTAAAGCACTCTGACCATCATACCCCATTCTTTGCATAATGAGGAGGCCTTTGCCATACTGCTCTGTAGGAAGTTTAACTTTCGGTATATCAGTGGTGATGGGATCTTTATAGATCCATTTTGCTAAGTCCTCATCTTGGGTTTCTTCTTCTTAACTCTTTCCAGGGATGAAAGGTGTCAAAGCACATGCTGGCATGATCAGTGGTTGTTGGAGTAACTGCTATGGTTTACCATGTGTTCTAGGAGAAGTGGGCATTTGTCCCACACAAAAGAGTTGACTCAAGTTGTATTCCCCAGGACCTTCCTCTGCTATTTTCATTTTAAGCTTTTCTTGCTTTGGTATAGTGGTGTTTGAACTGGCAAGAGAGGTGGGACTTATATATGATGTGGAGGAAATGGATTCTCTATTATTAGGAACGGTAATCTCTGGTTGATGGCTGATATTATGGCAATACGCAAAGGGATTTGCATCGCCCAGGATTGTGATCTCTACACCGTTATGTGGGAACTTGATACATTGATGGTAGGCAGATGGAACGACTTGCATGGCATGCATCCAAGGTCTTCCTAACAATAGATTATATGGCAGAAGAAGGTCTAGAACCTGACAGATGATGTGCTTTACCACGGGGCCCACTCGGATTGGTAGTACCACAACTCCTTTGGATGACAGCTCTGCATCGTCATAGGCTTTGATTGTGATCTTCTTGCGAGGATCCACTAATTCTACTGCATTCCCAATGCTGTGACCAACTGTAGTGTACAAATATTCAGGCCTGCTCCATTATCGATCAAGACTCGCTTGATCCTATGTTGGTTAATAAATCCTTCGATGGGAGTGAGGCATTATGAGGTTGCTGGAAGGAAGAGTTGTCACTTGCGGAAAAAGTGAGACAAGGTGATGACTTTAGACTTCCAACCATGGCTTGAAATTGGTCTGTATTCAGATTTGCAAGGACTGACGCCTCTTGGAGTGCTTGATCCAAGATAGTTTTATGGGATGGTGATAGGTGCAATAGTTCTAAAATGGATATAAGCACAGGTGTTTTGTCTAATTGTTCCACAAGATTGTACTGCTTTGGGATGGAGGTGTTGCCTTATGGAGCTGCCTTTATGGTGACCTTGCCATGACATGTAACAACATTGCAATTTGAGTTGGGATTTTTGAAGGTTATAGTCACAACTTGTTCACTGGCATCATACAGATGATTTACAGTGTAATTATACATAGCCTGCGTATAATCTGTGGTATCCATGCCTCTCCTGGAAGTGGAAGGACCCCTTTGATCTTGTGATGGAAGTGAATTTTTGAACATCAAATGATCTTTATTGGTTGTTTTTGGGTCATGTCCTTCAATTTCACTCACCAGAGAAGGGCATCTCCACATCTTAGATAAAATCTTTGATAGACTAGAACAATACCGTGTTCACCTCAACCCAAAGAAATGTGTCTTTGGAGTAACCTCCAGGAAACTTCTAGGATACATTGTCTCAAGCAAAGGCATTGAGGTCGATCCAGCAAAGGTTAAGGAAATCATGGACATGCCACCACCAAAGAATATCAATTAGCTAAGGACATTACAGGGGCGACTTCAATCCATCTGAAGATTCATTGCACAATTGGCTGATAAGTGTCACTCATTCACACACCTGCTACACAAGAACATCCGCTTTCAGTGGGATGCTCGATGCCAACAAGCATTTTAGATGCTTAAAGACTATCTCATGAATACGCCATTGCTGATCCCACCAGATCCAAGTAGACCATTGTTACTCTATATCTCAGCGACAAGTAGAACATTGGGTGTACTACTGGCACAACATAATACAGAAGGAAAAGAGTGTGTTGTTTACTACATCTCTCACACACTAGTGGGCTATGAACTCAATTACACACCTATTGAGCAAGCTTTCCTAGCAGTAATCCTAGCAGCCACTAAATTGAGGCACTATCTGTTAACACACAAGGTACAACTCATTGTAAAGATTGATCCACTCAAGTATTTACTCAGTAAAGCAGCATTGACAGGCCGCTTGGCCAAATGGGTGATGATTCTAAGTGAATTTGACATCGAGTATGTAGACCGTAAAGCTATCAAAGGTCAAGTTATTGCAGATCAGTTGGCTGATGCACCACTCATAGGTGATCATCCTCTCATTTCCAATTTTCTAGATGAAGAGATATTCATGATCACAACAACACAACCATGGAAATTATACTTTGATGGTTCATACACTAGACATCACTCAGGGGTAGGCATCCTATTTATCACACCTCAAGGTGATAGCATCCCGAAGTCTTACAGGCTCACATTTCCATGCACTAACAACATAGCAGAGTATGAGGCCTTGATCACAGGACTCAGGCTAGCCGTACAATGGAAATTACAAGAACTCCAAGTATATGGCGACTCACAACTGGTCATTCGACAAACAACTGATGAATATCAGACCAAGGATGATAAATTCATGCCATATAAGCAAATGGTGGACACTCTAAAGACATCATTTACTACTCTCACTTTTGAGCAGATACCAAGAGATCGGAATCGAGCTACTGACGCTATGGCTACCATCGCATCTCTCTTAGATCTTCCGCAGAATTCAACACACTATGATTTCTTGGTAGAATAACTTTGGATCCCCGCTTATGATATCCCCAAATCCGAGATGATATGTTGCCTTGTTGGTTCTGAATCCCGATGGTACAGTGAATTCTACACCTATCTCCATGATCACACCCTTCCTCCCAACCAATCGATTAACCAACGTAAAACCTTCATTCGCCAAACTGCTCGATATACCATTATTGCCAAAACCCTATACCGACGCGGTCTTGATGGTACTCTCCTTTGATGTCTAGAACAAGGTGAGATAACAAAGGCTTTGGAAGAAATCCATGAAGGAATTTGCGGGAGTCATTCAAGTGGTCCATCACTCGCCAAGAAACTCCTATGCAATGGATACTATTGGCCATCTATGGAAAAGGATTCCTACTACTTTGTCAGAAAATGCAAGAAATGTCAAGTTCATGGTGACCTGATACATGCACCAGCATAGGAACTACAACCAATCACGACACCATGGCCTTTTTGTCAATGGGGCCTTGACCTTGTGGGTAAGATTCATCCATCTTCATCCAATGGCCATAAATTCATTATTACCGCCACCGAATATTTCACAAAGTGGATCAAAGCTGTTCCACTTACCCAAGTCACCGGCAAGCAGATCGCCTCATTCATCCTCAACTACCTCATCTGCGGGTATGGTGTACCCATGTCCATCATCACAGATAACGGTCTTCCTTTCAAAAATCAAGATGTCCGTAAACTTTGTGAAAAATTTCATATCCAACACTGCTTTTCCACTCCCTATTACCCACAAGGCAATGGTCAGGCCGAAGCATCCAATAAAAACATATTGAGGATCCTAAAGAAGACAGTCAATGATGCTGGTCGTGATTGGCATGTTCAACTAAATCTAGCGCTATGGGCATTTCGAACTAGCATTCGAACCCCTACAGGTGCAACTCCTTATTCGTTGGTCTATGGTGCAAAAGCTATCTTTCCTATTGAGGTCGAGATACCATCATTACGAGTTTCCTTGCACAATCTCATCGATGATGAAACATACAGAGTCTCACGCCTCCAAGACTTAGAATTACTTGATGAGAAGCGACAAGCTGCATACAATCATCTCAAAGCCTATCAACAACGCATGAGCAGAAGCTACAATCATCGAGTTAGACCTTGTACATTTGAGGTAGAATAGAAGAAATTAGAACTAATGATGAAAGAATGGGAGAAAATGGAGTGAATATGAAGAAACGACAAGCCAACGAGTACCCAGAGGTCATGCAAGAGATACATAGCAGATGTAGTGTGGGGTTTGGATTGATGCTATACAATTGATCAAAATTGGTTGGACAATCTGGTGCAATCAATTTAATTGCCCTGGTCAAGTACAAAATCCAAAAATCATTCAAAAATGACTCACAAAATCCAAAAACATTCAAAACAATTCAAAATCCAAAAACATCATAAAACATCAAAAAATCAAACAAAAAAACATGGCAATACATTGTACATACCCATCTGAGCAGATCCCAAACAAACATTGCGACATACTTAACAAAATGACCATTTATCAATCAAACCAAACAACATCAACAATCTTCACAACAAACTGTCTTCAACAAGGATGCATCCTTCCTTACCAAAACAAAGACAAGATGACATTTTTTTTGACAAGAAAATTCTGTTTAAGCTATCATATACTTGATTGATTTATGGGTTTTTTATTTTAGGTTCTTGCTGCAATTGTTTGTATCCTTTGCGATTTATTTCTGATAAAGTTCTGGGGCATGTACTAATGGTGTCTACGTGGGAAGTTCACTAAGTTACATGATCATAGGCAAAATTACAGTCATAGATCACTACGGCTTGCTGACTACAGCTTATACCTCGACCATATGAGCATGAACCATTACCAAGGATCTATATTCTTTATTCTTTATGTATATACTATTTGTTTGCAGGTACAATGCTTTTTCTTTGGTTCCTCCTACCTCCTCCAAACTGGATAAAGGTTTTATCTCTTATTACGGTATGCACTTGTCTCAGGATATGATCAGCCTAAGATCAAGGAGGATGATCCAAGTCATGCATGAAAGGAGATAATCCTTGCCTGTTTCGCAAGCAATACTCAGGTCAACTTGATCCATTATATCAAGTTGCTTGTATTAACTTGCTATATCAAAATCCATGTAAGAAATACTCTGGCCATCTTGAATCTTTATGTCAAGTTGCTTGTATTTTCTTACAACATTTTAAAGCTCAATTATGAAAAATAAAGCACCATGGATCATCATTCCATCTCATTTGTATATATTGCATTCTGTTGCATTCCATCCATCCATACATTCATAAATAGCTGCATATCATTCATACATAGTAATGACAATGGATACTCTATTTTCCTCTTCTTCCATAGGAATGTAATAGGTCCTCCATTTCTTCTATCTAACATTGAACCCCCCCCCCCCCCCACCCTCCCCATCTCGATAATCACCATCACATACCCTACATCGTGTCCCAATCAACCTAATCAAGCCACGTTCATCACCATCCATCTCTAAATAGGAGGGATTGTGTTTCCTATCCTAAGTCATCCAATAAGTCAAGAAAGTTACTCTATCTACATAGGTACATCAACTCACACACACCTAGACTATCAACAGATACTCTTATCAAGTATCTTCGGGTCTCAATAGGTAATCAATTATGGTAATCCTAGACTACATCAGGCATTTATCATAATGACCTAGTCTCAACGGGGCTACCATGATTCCACACAACCATCCATCACACGCACACACTATCAATTGATCAACCAATCAAACACAATCCCATCGGACAATTACATCAATTGTCTACATCTCAATGAGTATTTTGCTTCATATAGCTTGACTTCATCGGGCAATTACATCAATTGTCTAAGTCACATCAGGTCACTTTGATTCACTTACTCAGACTTTCTCATGTGCAAGTGACCAACTGACATCAACTGTCATGCTTTGACTTGACCGAGGCAATTAAACTGATTGCACCAGATTGTCCAACCAATTTTGATCAATTGTATAGCATCAATCCAAACCCCACACTACATCTTCTATGTATCTCTTGCATGACCTCAGGGTACTCGTTGGCTTGTTGTTTCTTCATATTCACTCCATTTTCTCCCATTCTTTCATCATTAGTTCTAATTTCTTCTATTCTACCTCCCTTCCACTTTTCATTCTTTTTCAAGAGATCACCCGATTTTTCAAAAAAATTCGGCCCATCTCTCGAGGGGGCATACCACCCATTAAATTTACATTTTATGAGGCATTTCTTCACACCTATTTTTCTTTCTTTGAAACGACGCGATAAACCACACCGTCTCAAAGAGGGGCAAATGTAGTCACATAAATCTGTCCACTTAATTAAAATGAATATTTAGTATTTATTTGATTATTTAACCATCAATCAATAATTAATTAAATTAATATATTTAATTAATTCATCTTAGCCCTCTTCTCCTATTAATTAAATAAATTATTCAATTTATTTGATTTAATTCACTTAACCAAATTTAGACCATTAATTAAATAAATAAATCATATTTATTTAATTAAATATTCTCTTACATTTAAATAAATTAATATTTATTTAAATTCCCCCAAAATCCCATCTCTCACATTTAAATAAATAAATAATTTATTTAAATCACCTTTATCCTCCACCCACTTGTATTTTCCTACAAATGCAAGTTGCACAACTATTTTAATTAAATTATTTATTTAAATCACCTTTATCTTCCACCCACTTTCATTTTCCTACAAATGCATGTTGCACATACTAGGATGTGCTTTGAGTTAAATACTGCAGGTGTGATTGGTTGATGTATCTTTGTAGTGATCGGTGTTGCAAGAAGATCGATGGGGATAAAAGAATACGGTACAGGGAGTATCGGCAGTGTTGACTCAGTGGCTTCTGCTAGAACTGCTGGTGCCATAGATGCTGCTACGGCTTCTGATACAATTGCTGCTGCTAATGGTGCTACTGATGGGATTACTGGTTCGTTCGGTGGGATGAGTGGCATTGGTGATGGTTGTGTTGGGATTCTGAGCCTCGGTGGGACAGTTGTGATGGTGCTCAATGTTGCTTTGATAATGAAAGGTGTCCTTTTTGTAGTAGGCTGACATAATGGTTTGCTGAGTTATCCTTTGAATTTGAGTTTAGGAAAGATCTCTTTTTCAAAGCCTAGGCCTGTATTACCTTTGGGCTTTAATTTCGGCAGCAGAGGTTCATGTCATCCTTGTTTGCAACATCCCAAAGCACTCTGGCCATCATACCCCATTCTTTGCATAATGAGGAGACCTTTGCCATATTGATCCGTAGGAAACTTAACTTGTGGTATATCAATGGTGATGGGATCTTTATAGATCCATTCCGCTAAGTCCTCATCTTGGGTTTCTTCTTCTTGACTCTTTCCAAGGATGAAAGGCATCAAAGAACATGCTGGCGTGATTAGCGGTTGCGGGAGTAACTGTTGTGGTTTACCATGTGTTCTAGGAGAAGTGGGCATTTGTCCCACACAAAAGAGTTGACTCAAGTTGTATTCCCCAGGGCCTTCCTCTGCTACTTTCATCTTAAGCTTTTCTTGCTTTGGTATAGTGGTGTTTGAACTGGAAAGAGAGGCGAGACTTATATATGATGTGGAGGAAATGGCTTCTCTATTATTAGGAATGGTAATCTCTGGTTGATGGCTAATATTATGGCAATACGCAAAGGGATTTGCATCGCCCGGAATTGTGATCTCTACACCGTTATGTGGGAACTTGATACATTGATGGTAGGTAGATGGAACGGCTTTCATGGCATGTATCCAAGGTCTTCCTAACAATAGATTGTCTGGCAGAGGAAGGTCCAGAACTTGACAGATGATGTGTGTTACCACATGGCCCACTCAAATTGGGAGTACCACAGCTCCTTTGGATGAACGCTCAGCATCGTCATAGGCTTTGATTGTGATCTTCTTACGGGGATCCACTGATTCTATGGCATATCCCAATGTTGTGACCAATTTTAGTGTACAAATATTTAAGCCTACTCCATTATCGATCAAGACTCGCTTGATCCTGTGCTGGTTGATAAAGCCTTCAATGTGTAGTGAAGCGTTATGAGGTTGCTGGAAAGAAGAGTTGTCACTTTCAGAAAAAGTGAGACAAGGTGATGACTTTAGACTTCCAACCATGGCTTGAAATTGGTCTGTATTCAGGTTTGCAGGGATTGACGCCTCTTGGAGTGCTTTATCCAAGATAGTTTTATGGGATGGCGATAGGCGCAATAGCTCTAAAATGGATATAAGTGCAAGGGTTTTGTCTAATTGTTCCACACGATTGTATTGCTTTGGGATGGAGGTGGTTCCTTGTGGAGCTACCTTTATGGTAACCTTACCGCGACGTGTAACAACATTGCAATTTGAGTTGGGATTTTTGAAGGTTATAGTTGCAACTTGTTCACTGGCATCATACAGATGATTTACAGTGTAATTATACGCAGCCTACGTATAATCTGTGGTATCAGTGCCTCGCCTGGAAGTGGAGGGACCCCTTTGATCTTGTGATGGAAGTGGATTTTTGAACATCAGATGATCATTATTGGTTGTTGTTGGGTCATGTCCTTCAATTTCAATTTCTCCTCGGTCAATAAGATCTTGAATAAGATCTTTCAATCGGTGACAATTACTTGTCTTGTGTCCTCTTCCTTGATGGAAATCACAGTGTACAGTATCTCTCCACCATGCAGGTTTGACCTGAGGTGCATAGTTTGATGTTTTTGGTAGAGTGACCAAATTTTGAGAAATGAGTTGTCGCAATACTGTTTCAATTGGTTCCCCTAAGGGAGTGTATGTTCATTTTTGTTTTTGCTGGCGAGGTCTTGGTTCATCATGAGATGTGATGCGACCTTGATTGGAAGGAACATTTGTGTTATTCTGAGGTGGAGGATTTTGTCCTGCAAACCGAACCACGGGTTGTGCATTTTTTATAGTCCTGGCATCCACAACCCCATCGTTGACGATATTCTTGTTTTTGTTCTAGAAGCTTGGTTTATCACTATTGAAGCGTGGGCGAGGACCATCCTTTGGTTCATTATAGATTTTGATGAGTCCTTTCTTGATGAGTGCCCGTTCACACTTCAAACCCTTGGTGATCATATCATTAAAAGAGTCTGTGTCTTTGACATCCAGGTGAAATTCCATTTCTTCATTTAAGTTGGAAATGAATATTTCCACTAGTTCTCATTTAGGTAACTGAAGAGAATGCCTGCTAGACATTTGATGCCATCATTGTAGGAATACTGAGAATAGTTCACCTGGTTTTTGTTTAGTGTTGCACAGATCAGCCATGGTGATGTCGCGTTCAATGTTATGAGAGTAATGAGCGAGGAATTTTTGGATGAGTTCCTCAAATGTTCTAATGCCACCTGATAGTCGAGAAAACCATGATGTGGTTGTCCCTCCCAATCTTTGGGGAAAAAGGCGCATTAAGTATGTGTCTTCATATGACACTTCGAGGCAAGCAGAATGAAATTCTCTAACATGATCACGAGGATCTCCCTTTCCTCTATATTTTTCGAATTTGGGTGTTTCGAATCCTCGTGGAAAGGGTGGCATATAAAGATTCCAATCAAAAGGATAAGCACAGATGTCATTGAGTGAGAATTGGTTGGTCTTGACACCACTATGAAACTGGTGGGCAAGATTCTCGACTTGTTGCCACAACATCTCCATTTTAGTTGGAGGAGGAGGTGGTGGGTTACCTCGAGGAATGTTATATCTGATGGGATCTCTACCTCTTTCCTCTTCATGGTGACTTTGTCTTTCTGATGCCTATTTTAATTGGGCAAGATCAAAGTCAGAGGGGAGTTTTGCTCCTTCTTGAGTGAGCTTTAAAAAGTGAGCATCCGCATTGCTCTTGAGTATTTCGTCAAAAAGTTTGTTAAAGAGAGGGTTATGCTGGGCCCTTTCTATTGTTGCAGGAGTAGGAGTACTTGGGTTTTCGTCATTCGCATTTCCTCCAAGTGCTTCTTGAAATTCATTGAGATTTTCCTCTTCTTCTTCTTCCATTTCTATTTCTCGTTGCCTTGACTATGATCGGGTTTGGGCCATTTTGCTTGCAAGCTTTTGTTGAAGTTGTGTGAAAATGATGATGAGTTCTTGATGAAATGAGAGATTGATGGTTGGTGAATTGTGTTGTATGTGGATCTCTAGCACTTTTAAGGTAGATGTAACCGAAATTCCTTTTTTTTTGAATTGCTTGCTTTTTTGATAAGATTTGATATGATAAGGTGTAGAGAAATCTGAGATGTGTTACAGATTGAACTACCTAGTAATGAGAGGATTCACTCATGAACTAGTTTTAACCTGTGTAGATGTGTCTCTTAGGATGAGCTTATCCTAGATGTAGAAACAATCTAAAAAGTGATGGGATGTGTTTGATTCAAGCAATATCTAAAAGAGAACTTGGGACAAGAACCTCTTAATGTTTTGAGAGTTGGGATGGATTGACGATGAAGTGATGATGTATGAGTAAGATAATGGATGAAATGTTTTCAACTTCAATAAAAGCTTTGTGTCACAAATGGGACAAACTCTACCTCTTCCCTTTCGGGTGTTGGTGGTATTTCTCGAGCTACGTTGTATGTGATACAGATGTTTGGGAAAAAGTTGGGATTAATCTTACCTCCTTGGTTTTTGTGATAACTTAGAGCTCTATATTGCATAAAAGCTCTGCGGTTCAATGATTCTGAATCAAATTCATTTGTGTTGCCTTGAAGGTAGAGACGCATGTGACGCAGAAAGACTCTATGTGAGACAAAGATTTGTCTATTTAGATAAAAGAATTGCCTCCTTTTGATCAAAGCCTTTGAGCTTAATGGTCTTATTTTCAAGTTGATATTCTGATGACACTTCTTCTTTCGCAAGATGTGAAGAATGGTCATAAATTTTTGATACTTTTGTTGTTTGCACTTTGTTTTTGATGTGTTTGGTTGTCTTGAGAAATGTTTGGTTGGATGAATACTTTATTTTTGGAAGTGATCTTCTGATTTTTTTCTTTGACAAGAAAACAAAGCAAGCACACAGACACAAGAATGTAGCCTCGAAGGCACAAATGAGTATGGGTCTAGATCAACCCAATCCTTGGACTTTTATATGACCCTTCCTTTAGATGTATTTTAAGGTGTATTTCCAAAGCCTGAAGTTGGCTTAATTTGCACTTGGTCTTGACTAAAATGAAAACACTTGAAACACTTTTTATCCTTAAGGTCAAATGGCTAGTTGTGATAAATTTAGCCCACATCTTGATATTTCTTTGACTTTGGTACTACATACCTTATGAATCCTACTATGGCAGGTAAGGATGTGATATACTAAGTCTTGCACGAGCATAACAAATAGATGATCCCTATGATGGGGGAGTCACCACTTTTATCAAGCCACAAGTGACTTTTCAAAAAGCTATGTTTCTACTCAAGGAAATATGTATGGTGAGTATCTTGGGAACAAAACCATCTATGCTCTTGCACTAAATTATATCGCAAATATCCTCAATCAATAGAACAGGTGGGCTACTACTTAAAGGTGTTTAGTCATGTTCGATGTTTTTGGACATAAGTTCATTCTGCAGTGACTCACTTAAGAGTATTGTAACTAGTGGTGGGGCCCATTTGTCCTTTCGACCAGTTACACTGTAGGAACAGTTATACCCAAGGCTACAACTTTCACTCTCACCTGATTTCTATAGCAACTCGAAGGATTTACCGCGCGAGGTCGTTCCCAAGAGTGATGTGTCTCTTGGTAGGCCTCTCTTAAAAAGATAAAAATTTTTAGTGTTACTAACACTTTTCTCTTGCACCTAGGACCACGAGAGCCAAGGGAGAGGATAGTGCATGTTAGAAGTAGGACCACTCGACCAACTCTTTTGCACAAGTGTGCCAAACACAAAATTCACTTGTTCTTTTTAACTTGTCATTGCAATGATTTTCTATCTATTTGGAAATGTTGCTCCAACAATTATGGTGTTCTTTTTAATTTTCAAAGGCAATTGTTTGAGTAAACTAGAATTTGAAAATCCTGGTCAACTTAATGAAAAACACTTTTGCATGAAGTAAAATTGCTTTAAAAATGAGACAAGTTGATTGTGAATTTTATTTGCATCAAAAATGGAAGTGTGGATTGTGAGTTTTATCTTGATGCAAGAAATAAAATTTGCCTTGTTGATTTTAAGCACCAAAAGAATTTGTTCCTAACTTTGCAAAAAAAAAAAAATTTGCATGTTTGTTTTTGTGATTCTTTTTAACTTTGAACAAGTGTGATTCTTTTTAGAGCTCTACATGAAAGATGTGGTTCCTTTTAAAACTCCAAATGAATGTGTAGTTGATTTTAACCCAAAAGGAAAATGAATTTATTTTATCCTAACTTGAAAGACGAAGTTAGAAATATGAACAAATTTATTTCCTAAGCTAAAATTGCTAAAAAATCCTATTGTAGGGGTTAGTTAAAACTTGCACAAAAGATAATTCGTTAGAAAAATCCGCATGTTTTGGTGGGCTTCTACAAGCCTAAAATTTTTGGTTTTCAATTACAAGGAATTTTCTTACAACTCTCTGTTACAATAGCTCTACTCTGTGTGAAAATGGAAGTGCTATTTAACATGAAAGAGCAACAATATAGACAATAGCGCTAAAGTATCAATTTGCGAAGGTGCTAAATTGAGAACAAAAACGCAAGAGAATGACCTATGTGTCAATTAAAACATTCAAAAGTTAGTAGGCTTCAAAATGATTGCTCTTTGATTCACATCGGGTTCACCACATGATGTCATGGAAATGGGGACAAGGCAACAACAAAGTTCAATGTTAATAAGTTAGTTTCAACCATAAAAGCAAAACAAAGAACTAAAAACCATTCCAAACATATCAAAAGAGATTTCAAAAAGCATGAAAGAAGTTTAACAAAATAAAAGAAAGGAGAAGAGCCTCCCTAAGATGCTTCTATGATGCCTTTCGATGCTTCTCCCTTGTTTCTCCCCTCTCCAAGTCCCAAATGAGTGTTGCTCTCAGCTTTTAGCACTAGCCATGGATGCCATATGGAGATTCAAGATGGTTGAATATGATAAACAAATGCTATGCAAGTGTAGATAGTGATGCTATGAAAAAGCTCTATGCTAATACTAGTATAACAACAATACTCTAATGCTTCTCTCTTTTGCTTGAGGAGAAGGGTTCTATTTATAGAAGAAATGGGGAAATGATGGGTTAAGATTGAGTAATCTTAACAAGGGTTAGGATTGAAAGATATTCAATCCATGTGAGACTTTCAACCCAATCCCATGTTGACAAGTGTCACCATGAGGAGGCTTGAGAGGAGAGATAAGGAGCATTAAATGCTTGAGGGGACATTATGGTTACCCTAGTCAAAGAAATAAATTCTTTGAAGAGACACATGGGTTACATGAGGGTTAAGTTAGGGGTCAAAGTCCTTAACCATGGGTGCAAGTGGAATTAACCATTAATGGTCATGTAAGAGCCATAAGTGGTTTGGAAGACTTTAGAGGTTAATTTGTTGAACACACAAAGCATTAATTGTTTTTCAAAGACTTTGAGGGCTTTGAGAAGTGACTCCAATTTGCTTAGGAATGTGACAATATTTAGGGGATGGATTAGGTTAATTAGGAAGGGTTTAGAAGAATCTAGAAGTGGTTTAGGCATGCAAGTGGATTTTGTAGGAAAATGCAAGTGGGAGAAATTTTGGTATTTTCAATTAAGATAAAATCATTTATTTCAATTAAATGATGTAATTTGCATTTGGGTAAATATTCAAATAAATATTAATTTATTTAAATGAGAAAAAGGAAGATAAAGCATTAAATGCTTGAAGACTTTAAGGGAAACCATTAAAGGTTTGAGAAGACTCTAAAAGGAAGCCATTAAGTTTGAAGACTTTAAGGGAAACCATTAAAGTCTTAAGAAGACTTTAAGGGAAGCCATTAAGTTTGAAGACTTTAAGGGAAACCATTAAAGGTTTCAAGTGGGTGAGGATAAATAGGATTTTAAATCAATAATTTATTTAAAATAGTTGTGCAACTTGCATTTGTAGGAAAATGCAAGTGGGTGGAGGATAAAGGTAATTTAAATGAATAATTTATTTAAAATAGTTGTGCAACTTGCATTTGTAGGAAAATACAAGTGGGTGGAGGATAAAGGTGATTTAAATAAATAAATTATTTATTTAAATGTGAGAGATGGGATTTTGGGGGAATTTAAATAAATATTAATTTATTTAAATGTGAGAGAAGATTTAATTAAATAAATACGATTTATTTATTTAATTAATGGTCTGAATTGGGTTAAGTGAATTAAATCAAATAAATTGAATAATTTATTTAATTAATAGGAGAAGAGGGTTAAGATGAATTAATTAAATATTAATTTAATTAATTATTAATTGATGGTTAAATAATCAAATAAATATTAAATATTCATTTAATTAAGTGGACAGATTTATGTGATTACAGATATTATCAGATATCCAATTTGTGATGTCACCATTGTGATGTCACTAGTGTGATATCATACTTTTCAAATCGGATATCCGATTTTATTAACATAAAAAATATAGTTTAGTAAAATGGACATAACTTTTGCGTTTCTTATCAAAATTTTGATTTTTTATAACCGTCGGAAAGGTAATTCATAGACCTATCAAATGGATGAGGTATTTTGATGATGTTATAGTCCAAAAAATAATTGTAATCATTTAAAGTTATTCCTTCAATTTTAAAACTTTAAATACTCACAATTTTGCATACAAAGTCTCATTTTTTTCCTATCACCTCCTTTATCTATCTCTTGTCTATCTATACTTATATAATATATTTTATATATCTCTTTGTTCTCTACTTATGTCACTTATTTTCTCATTCTATGTAGATAAATAAATTTTGAAGTTATATGCATCTCTGCATATATCTCCATCTTTCTATTCATATCTCTTCCTCTCCCACTCCATCATTGTCACTCCTAATTTCTATATTTCTCTCTAATAATCTCTCCTCTCTATTTATCTCCCTCCTTTACCTTAACCTACCTATACTTATATATTACTTGTCTCTATCACCTCCTTTCTCTCCCTATCTTGTCCCCTCTCTCTCTATATCCCTATAGATCTATCTTCATGTATATTTATATTTCATTATCTCTAAATCTCACTTATTCACTCCATTTATCTTACTCTCTCTATCATGTTCTATCCATATCTATCTCTATCTCCATATTCACATCTCCATCTCTTTCCCTATCCATATCTCTTTTTATATGTTCCTCTATCTTTATATATATTTCTCTATACATGATTAATCTACTTCTTTGTCTCTTCCTCTATCGCCCTCTTGAAGTATCTTTCCCTTTCTCTACTTTTATCTCTTTATTTACTCAATATTTATATATATTTTTCTCTCTCCCCACATCCTTCTCTATAGTGCCTTTATATATCTCTATATCTTCCTATTTTTCTCTCTCCCTCTCTATATATCCCTATCTATAATCTTTATCTCTCTTTCTCACTCTCTTGCACTATCTATATATCTCTATCTATTGATATTTCTCTTCCTTTATATCTCTCTATCTCTTCCTTTTTTTATCTCTCTCTTTACCTCTCTCTGTCCATTTTTCTCCATCTCTTCATATATTTATCTTTGTCTTTACCTCTCTCTTTCTCTATATCTATTCACCTCCCTCTCCCTTTATCTTCATCTTTTATCTCTATCTTCCTCTCTCCTTTTCAATATCTAGATATGTCCACCTCTTTCCAACCATCCTTGTCCTTTAGTTTTTCTCCCTCTCACTTCATACTCCTTAATATCTATATCTCTATTTATGTCCTTGTCCTTTAGTTCTTTTCCCTCTCTTTAGTTCTTCATCTCTCTTCACCTTTATATCTCTCCTTATTTGAAAATTAGTATATATGGTCTCCTAAGGGGTTATATCGTGTCCTAAGGGGTCATAGAACATCATATGACCCCTTAAGACACAATATGACCCCTAACGACACCATATGGTCTCCTAAGGGGTCATATGGTGTCATAAGGGGTCATAAAACACCATATGACCCCTTAAGACACAATAAGACCCCTAATGACACCATATGGTGTCCTAAGGGGTCATAAGACACCAAATGACCCCTTAGGACACCATACAACTCCTAATGACACAATGTGGCATCCTAAAGGGTCATATTGTGTCCTCAGGGGTCATAGGACACCATATGACCCCTTAGGACACCATACGACCCATAGAACCATATAGTGTCCCAAGGGGTCATATGGTGTCTTAAGGGGTCAAAGAATGTCATATGACCAATTAGGACACAATACGACCCATGACGACACCTAAGGGGTCATAAAGTGTCATAAGGGGTCATAGGACACCATAGGACCCCTTATAACACCATACGATCCCTTATGACACCATATGGTGTCCTAAGGGGTCATATAACACCATATGACCCCTTATAACACAAGAAGACCCATAACGACATGATATGGTGTCCTTAGGGGTCATATGGTTTCAGGAGACACCATATGACCCTTTAGGACACAATATGACCCCTAACGATACCTAAGGGGTCATATGGTGTCCTAAGGGGTTATATGTTGTCCTAGGAACCTTTAGGACATAATATGACCCCTTAGTACACCATACAACCCCTAATGACACCATATGGTGTCTTAAGGGGTCGTAGGACACCATATGACCCGTTACAACACAATATGACCCCTAAGAACACCTAAGGGGTCATAGGACACCATATGACCCCTAACGACACTATATGGTGTCTTAAGGGGTCATATTGTGTCCTAAGGGTTCATAGGAGACCATATGACATGTAACAACACACAAAGACACCTAACAATACCTAAGGGGTCATATGGTGTTCTAAGGGGTCATAGGACACCATATGACCCCTTAGCACACCATACGACCCATAATGACACCATATGGTATCCTAAGGGGTCATATAACACCATATGACCCCTTAGGACACCATACAATGCATACTAATATTATATGGTATTCTAAGGGGTCATAGGACACCATATGACCCATAACAACATAATATGGTGTCCTAGAGGGTCATAGAACAACATACAACCCCTTAGAACACCACACAACCCATAATGATGCCATCTAGTGTCTGAAGGGGTCATAAGACACATTAATACCCCTTAGAACATAATATGACCCCTAACGACGTCATATAGCGTCTCAATCGGTCATAGGACACCATATGACCCCTTAGGACACCATACGACATCATACCACCCTTTACGACACCATATGGTGTCCTAAGGGGTCATATGGTATCCTAAGGGATCATATGGTATCTTAAGGGGTCATATAACACCATATGACCCCTTAGAACATAAGAAGACCCATAACGACATGATATGGTGTTCTAAGGGGTCATATGGTTTCATGAGACACTGTATGACCCCTAACGATACGTAAGGGGTCATATGGTGTCCTAAGGGGTTATATGATGTCCTAGGAACCTTTAGTACATAATATGACCCCTTAGAATACCATACAACCCCTAATGACACCATATGGTGTCTTAAGGGGTTGTCAGGCACCATATAACTCGTTAGGACACAATATGACCCCTAACAACACCTAAGGGGTCATATAATATATTAAGGGGTCATATAACACAATATGACCCCTTATAACACAAGAAGACCCATAACAACATGATATGGTGTCCTAAGGGGTCATATGTTGTCAGGAGACACCATATGATCCCTTAGGATACAATATGACCCCTAACGATACCAAAGGGGTCATATGGTGTCCTAAGGGGTTATATGATGTCCTAGGAACCTTTAGGACACAATATGACCCTTAGCACACCATACAACCTCTAACAACACCATATGGTGTCCTAAGGGGTCGTAGGACACCATATGACCCGTTAGGACATAATATGACCCCTAACAACACCTAAGGGGTCATATTGTGTCATAAGGGGTCATAGGACACCATATGACCCCTAATGAAACTATATGGTGTCTTAAGGGGTCATATTGTGTCCTAAGGGGTCATAGGAGACCATATGACCCCTAACGACACAAAATGACACCTAATGATACCTAAGGGGTCATATGGTGTTCTAAGGGATCATAGGACACCATTTGACCCCTTATCACACCATATGACCCCTAATAACACCATATGGTGTCCTAAGGGGTCATAGAACACCATATGACCCCTTAGGACACAATATGATGCATAATGACACTATATGGTGTCCTAAGGGGTCATAGGACACCATATGACCCCGTAGAGGACCATACAACCCATAATAACATAATATGGTGTCTTAGAGGGTCATAGAACACCATATGACACCTTAGAACACCATAGGACCCATAACAACACCATGTGGTGTCTTAAGGGGTCATAGGACACCATTTGACCCCTTAGCACACCATATGACCCCTAATGACACCATATGGTGTCTTGAGGAGTCATATGGTGTCCTAAGGGGTCATAGAACACCATATGACCCCATAGGACACCATACGATGCATAATGACACTATATGGTGTCCTAAGGGGTCATAAGACACCATATGACCCCTTAGAGGACCATATAACCCATAACAACATAATATGGCATCTTAGAGGGTCATAGAACACCATATGACCCATAACGATACCATGTGGTGTTTTAAGGGGTCATAGGACACCATTTGACCCCTTAGCACACCATATGATCCCTAATGACACAATATGGTGTCCTAAGGGGTCATTGAACACCATATGACCCCTTAGGACACCATTTGATACATAATGACACTATATGGTGTCCTAAGGGGTCATAGGACACCATATGACCCCTTAGATGACTATACAACCCATAACAACATAATATGGTATCTTAGAGGGTAATAGAACACCATATGACCTTTTAGAACACCATATGACCCATAACGACACCATGTGGTGTCCTAAGGGGTTGTAAGACATAATATTACCCCTTAGGACATAATATGACCTCTAACAACGTCATATAGTTTCCTAAGGGGTCATAAGACATCATATGACCCCTTAGGACACCATACAACCCCTTGCGACACTATACCACCCTTTACGACACCATATGGTTTCCTAAGGGGTTATATGGTATTCTAGTGAGTCATATAACACCATATGACCCCTTAGAACACAAGAAGACCCATAACCACACGATATGGTGTCCTAAGGGGTCATATGGTGTCATCAGACACCATATGACTCCTTAGAACACAATATGACCCCTAACGATACCTAAGGGGCCATATGGTGTCCTAAGGGTTTATATGATGTCCTAGGAACCTTTAGAACAAAATATCACCCTTTACCACACCGTACAACCCCTAACAAAACCATATGGTGTCCTAAAGGGTTGTAGGACACCATATAACTTGTTAGGACATAATATAACCCCTAACAACACCTAAGGGGTTATATTGTGTCGTAAGGTGTCATAGGACACCATATGACCCCTAACGACACTATATGGTGTCTTAAGGGGTCATAGTGTGTCCTAAGGGGTCATAGGACACCATATGACCCCTAACGACACAAAATGACACCTAACGATAACTAAGGGGTCATATGGTGTTCTAAGGGGTCATAGGACACCATTTAACCCCTTAGCACACCATATGACCCCTAATAACACCATATGGTGTCCTAAGGAGTCATATGGTGTCCTAAGGGGTCATAGAACACCATATGACCCCTTAGGATGCCATATGATGCATAATGACACTATATGGTGTCCTAAGGGGTCATAGGAAACCATATGACCCCTTAGAGGACCATAAAACCCATAACAACATAATATGGTGTCTTAGAGGGTCATAGAACACCATATGACCCCTTAGAACACCATACGACCCATAACGACACCATGTGGTGTCTTAAGGGGTCATAGGACACCATTTGACCCCTTAGCACACAATATGACCCCTAATGACACCATATGGTGTCCTAAGAAGTCATTTGGTGTCCTAAGGGGTCATTGAACACCATATGACCCCTTAGGACACCATTCGATATATAATGACACTATATGGTGTCCTAAGGGGTCATAGGACACCATATTATGACCCCTTAGAGGACTATACAACCCATAACAACATAATATGGTGTCTTAGAGGGTAATAGAACACCATATGACCTTTTAGAACACCATACGACCCATAACGACACCATGTGGTGTCTTAAGGGGTCATAAGACATAATATTACCCCTTAGGACATAATATGACCCCGAACAACGCCATATAGTGTCCTAAGGGGTCATAGGACACCATATGACCCCTTAGGACACCATACGACCCCTTGCGACACCATACCACCCTTTACGACACCATATGGTTTCCTAAGGGGTCATATGGTATCCTAATGAGTCATATAACACCATATGACCCCTTAGAACACAAGAAGACCCATAACCACACGATATTGTGTCCTAAGGGGTCATATGGTGTCATCAAACACCATATGACTCCTTAGGACACAATATTACCCCTAACGATACCTAAGGGATCATATGGTGTCCTAAGGGGTTACATGATGTCCTAGGAACCTTTAGAACAAAATATGACCCTTTAGCACACCATACAACCCCTAACGACACCATATGGTGTTCTAAGGGGTTGTAGGACACCATATAACCCGTTAGGACATAATATGACCCGTCACAACACCTAAGGGGTCATATTATTTCCTAATGGGTCATAGGACACCATATGAACCCTAAGGACACTTTATGGTGTACTAAGGGGTCATATTGTGTACTAAGGGGTCATAGGACACCATATGACCCCTTAGCACTCCATACAACTCCTAACGACACCATATGGTGTCCTAAGGGGTCATATAACACCATATGACCCCTTAGGACACCATACGACACATAATGACACCATGGTGTCCTAAGGGGTCATAGGACACTATATGACTCCTTAGGAGACCATACCACCCATAACAACATAATATGATGTCCTAGAGGGTCATAGAATACTATTTGACCCCTTAGAACACCATACAACATATAACGACACAATGTGGTGTCCCAAGGGGTCATAAGACACAATATGACCCCTTAGGACATAATATGATGCCCAACAACATTATATAGTGTCCTAATGGGTCATAAAAAACCATATGATCCCATAGAACACCATGTAACCCCTTAGAACACCATACGACCCTTTACGACACCATATGGTGTCCTAAGGTATCATATGGTATCCTAAGGGGTCATATAAAATCATATGACCCCTTAGAACACCATATGACCCCTTAGAACATAAGAAGACCCATAACGACACGATATGGTGTCCTAAGGGGTCATATGGTGTCATGAGACATCATATGACCCCTTAGGACACAATATGACCCCTAACGATATCTAAGGGGTCATATGGTGTCCTGAGAGGTTATATGATGTCCTAGGAATCTTTAGGACACAATATGACTCCTTAGCACACCACACAATCCCAAACGACACCATATGGTGTCCTAAGGGGTTGTAGGACACTATATGACCCGTTAGGACACAATATGACCCCTAACAACACCTAAGGGGTCATATTGTGTCCTAAGGGGTCATAGGACATCATATGACCCCTAACAACACAAAATGATCATGACACCATATGACCCCTTAGGACACAATATGACCCCTAACGATATCTAAGGGGTCATATGGTGTCCTGAGAGGTTATATGATGTCCTAGGAATCTTTAGGACACAATATGACTCCTTAGCACACCACACAATCCCAAACAACACCATATGGTGTCCTAAGGGGTCGTAGGACACTATATGACCCGTTAGGACACAATATGACCCCTAACAACACCTAAGGGGTCATAGTGTGTCCTAAGGGGTCATAGGACATCATATGACCCCTAACAACACAAAATGACACCTAACTATACCTAAGGGGTCATATGGTGTTATAAACGGTCGTAGGACACCATATGACCCCTTAGCACACCATACCACCCTTAATGACACCATATGGTGTCCTAAGGGGTCATAGAACACCATATGACCCCTTAAGAAACCATACAACACATAATGAAACAATATGGTGTCCTAAGGGGTCATAAGACACCATATGACCCCTTAGGAGACCATACAACCCATAAAAACATAAAATTGGTGTCCTAAGGGGTCATAGAACACCATATGACCCCTTAGAAGACCATACGACCCATAACGACACCATGTGGTGTCCTAAGGGGTCATAAGACACAATATGACCCCTTAGGACATAATATGACCACCTACGACATCACATTGTGTCCTAAGGGGTCATAGGACACTGTATGAACCCTTATACAATAAGAACCCTGATGACACCTAATGGGTCATATATTGTCGTAAGGGTTCATAGGACACCATATGACCCCTTAGGACACCATACGACTCCTTGCGATACCATATGGTGTCCCAAGGTATCGTATGGTTTCCTAAGGGGTCATATAATGTCCTAAGGGGTAATATGATGTCCTAAGGGGTTTTAGGACACCATATGACCCCTTAGGACACCATAAGACCCATAACGACACCATATGATGTCTTAAGGGGTCATATGGTGTCCTAAAGGGTCACGGGACACCATATGACCTCTTAGGACATAGTGTGAGCCCTAACAAAACCTAATGGATCATATGGTGTCGAAGGGGTCATACGATGTCTTGTGACCGCTTAGGACACAATATGACCCCTTAGCACACCATACAACCCCCAACGACACCATATGACCCGTTCGGACACAATATGACCCCTAACAATACCTAAGGGGTCATATGGTGTCCTAAGGGGTCATAGGATACCATATGACCCCTTAACACACCATACGACTTGTAATGACACCATATGGTGTCCTAAAGCCTCATAGAACACCATATGACCCTTTAGGACACCATAAGACTTAACAACATCATATGGTCTCCTAAGGTGTCATATGGTGTCCTAAAGGTTCATGAGACACCATATGACCCTTTAGGACACCATATTCTCTCTCACATTATTTCTTTTCCTCAATTACCCTCGATCACCTCTCTCCTCCTATGGGTTTAGAGATACTTCCCTCTCCCCCTCTACCCACCCCCTAATTACTCTCCATGTCTCTCTTCACCTCTGTCCTCATCTCTCTTCTCTCTTTGTTGATACTTTCCCCTCTCCCCCTCTCCTCCTACCCCCTAATAATCTCAAACTCTCCCTCTCATTCTCTCTTCACCCCAATCACCCCTCCCTCTCTCTCTTCACTCTCTCTCTCACACTCTCTCTTCCCCCCAATTAATCTCTCCTTCTCACCTCTCTCCCCCTCTCCTTTTTTTGATACTTCCCTACGCCTCTCCTTGCCCCCTCTGAATTTTGTTGCTAGAGATGAGAATGAAATGCAGAGAGACTAGTCTAGATCTTAGGGAAGAGAGAGTGACATAGAAGAGGAAATTATGAAGAGGTAGAAATATAAGCACCTTGTAGAGATTGAGAGATTTAATGAGGTATTTATTGATAGTTAAAGATATAGGTCCAAAGAGAGATGTATAAATATGGACAAAAGAGAGGGAGGAAGAAACAAATAGGTGGTGTGATAGGTTTAGGAGAGAGAGGTGGAGAAAGGAACAAACATAGATAACATGGTTTATCAAAATTTATCGAACTCAATAAAATTCATAAATTTTATATTATTAATTAATTACTTATTTATTTTATTTTGAGATGATTGTTACAAAAATTCATGCAATAGGGAAATCATATGAAAAAGTCATGAGTTTTTTATGTTTTAAAAATGAAGGATGAATTTAAATGAATTATAATTATTTTTTAAAACAAATAATTGAAAATATACCTATTCCATATCATAGAGCTCTTAATTACCTTTCCAACGCTTATAAAAAATCAAAATTTTGATATAAAACGCAAAAGTTATGCCCAATTTACTAAAATACATTTTTTTATTTTTTCAAAAATCGGATATCCGATTTTATCCAATAAAATCTGATATTTGATTTTATCTTATATCTGATTTTAAAACATAAATTTTTCCCTCCATATTTTGGTTCAGGTTTGCTTTGGGATTTGGCTTGGAAAGTCAACTGAAAAAAAGTGTTTTTCAGTATTCCTTGATTTTCGAGACTTTACACTGGTGGCTAACGACTTTTTTTATAGCCAAAATTGATAAAATGAAAAGGGTTTTTTAAGGACGTTCTCAGCTTTCCAACAATATAAGGCTTGTCTTATTTTGACTTTAATAAATAATTATTATTTATTTTCTAATTGAATTCTAACAAAAGTCCTAATTGATAGACTGATTGAAAAATACTCATAACTTTCAAACCACATAACATTTTTTGAATCTGAAACATGCGTCACATCCTATGCTTTGTCTACTATAGGGAAAAATTAAAAAAAATTGAATTTCATAAGGTTTTAACCAAGTTAAGGTGGTCAGATGTAGGAGTTTCTGAATTTCTGAAAAGCTGTAGTAAAAAATTCATAAAAAAATATTTACTTTATAAAAAATTATAAAAAAATATGTGTCACATCTGGACATGAGTCTAATACTTACATTATAAATCTTATAAAAAAATATTATTATTTGATTGTGATTAGGGTGGTCAGACATACACCTACTTCTTATCTTTTTCCTGAAATTTTTGTACCACTGCATTGAAATCTGAAATTTTCATCAAATAGAATTTTTTTTTTCAAAAAACAACTAGTAGCTTAGAAATTGCATTCAATTTTCTATAGATTCTCTTCTTACATATTTTAAAAATAATGTTCATAACTTATTCAATTTTTTATGTCAAGTTGCAAAACTCTGATTTTTAAAAATTTCATTGCCACTTAAGGGCCCGTTTTGGCACACCATGATCTTGCACATACCCTTGAGACAAATAATATGCATTTCAGAATACATCAGCGGTATCCCATACTCCTCTCCCAGTTACTACAGCTGCAACTTTGATGCTTGAGGTATAAATTTTGTAACATGTTAAAATATAATAGTACACTTTGAATTCAAAAAAATACAAGATATACTAACTATCTTTAATGCTTGGTCCAATTTTTGGTTTGTAGGTGTTGACAGGGGACCAAATGTCCTAGATTGATGACATCATGCTCTCAGCAATAGATTTTGGCCTACACGGCTATATGGTATCATATTTTGTACAACCATTTTTTATGTATTGTTTTGATGGAATATGCAAGTCATTTCATTTTAGATTTTTAAAATTATGCTTAATATATTATCTAAACTAATATCTCATGTTAATTTTGTTTTTTTAGGGTACCCCCTTCGTATCTAGGGCTCGTCCTAAGAAAAAGAATTCCTCGAAGACGCTAAAACATGGGAAGAAGGAAATTGAACACATTTTTAGTTGTACAATTGTTTGAAAATGTTGAAATCAAGTATTAGTTGGGGTTTGTAGATTGATTAGTGTTTTTTGTCTATTTTACATGCACAATGGCCATTGAGCTATGTGGATTTGTTGAATGCACCTGATTCGCCCGTGGATCAAGAGAGGGCGGAGGTATGTATCTCTACTTTATTTTATTGATTTCATGATTATATGCACACGTACATGTGAACTTGTGATATATTATAATCTTATAATTTTTTCATACATGAAATATCCATACCTATTTCATCAATGGCGAACCCTCCTCTATGCACTGGAGAAGCATCTAAGGATCCACTATACTTTTGTTTGATATATTACATTAATTATTTTTAACCTATAATACTTATCATTATATTAATTATATTTAATCTTTGAACATTTTTTGTATAGGTAATAGCGACAGTTTCTCCATTGATGGTGATCCATCCTTAGTCCATTGGAGAAGCATCTCAAGCACAGGTACATCATTGTTATCTATATTATAGCTTTTAAGTGTTTTTGATATATTTATGTTAGTACATTGTATTAATTGTACATTTAATCTACAATAGACCCCTTCGCAGTACGACCATAACGTGGATCCATTTAAGTATGTCTTCAAGAAAACTCCTAAGAGTGACAAGGAGAGGAGAGCGAAGACATTAGCCCCTAGATCAGCCGATGAGATAATCTACATTTCAATTGCAAAGGAATTATAGTTAAATGCATGGTTATGTTGTTAATTGTGAACTATTTTCTACAAAAAAACTCTAACTTGGCTTTTGAATTGTGGTTTTGCAGCCATCTACAAAGTCATGTACTACATTGAAGAGGCTTGATTTTGATGATCCACCACAAGTTTAGGATCATGTATAGTGTTAGTTTTGGTCATAGAATGACCAATACATGTAGATATATTCTACATTTTTATTGTATATCGATTTGGACATTGCATATGCCACATTTTTGTAATACTTGTATTGACTTGGTAGACATGCCTTTTTTATATATATATAAATGTTGATATTTGATCCAATAAATGTGTACTAAGTTCATTATTTTGTATTCGTTGTATTTTATGGTTGTCCTTTTATAAATTTAATTGATCATTTGCCTATGTAATCAACAATATGAATATACACAACAAAAATATATGATATAAAACATTGCAATCATGGAATATGATTTGATAAAATTTTTAAAATATCCCTACAAAACTCCTTGTATTCAGTTCATTATTGTGTATTTGTTGTATTTGGTGGCTACCCTTTTATAAATTTAAGTGAATATTTGCATATTTAATCAACAATATGAATATAAACAATAAAAATCAACAATATGAATATAAACAACAATATGTGTTTGGTGCAAAAGAACTCTCGTGCTTGCAATGGTCAAATTTTGTTCATCGTGTGCACAAACTGACATCACGAGCATGTTTGGGTGGGCACGTTTATGCTAGGAATGCCCCTATCGTGCATCACAAAGCGTCGAAACATCGAGAGTCATACCATATCGGTGCGATCTCTCAAGTGCCCTGAGTCCAAAAAATTGTCAAAATTTGATGGACTATTTCTTAAAATCCAAGACACATATAGTCGATCTATTTGAACCTATGGGGTCACGTGAGGCTCCTCTATAATGGCCTATCTCGGTTTTTGATGAATCAGAGCCATTTTCAATTGGTAGCATTTTTTTGCCTGCTGCAAAAACTGTCAGTTGCATGCAATGCAAAGTTGCAGGATTAGCTAGAATTGATTCATTTCATCATGTACACAAAACAAAACCACAAGTGCATCTGGGTGGTTAGGTTTATGCTAGGAATGCCCCTTTTGTGCATCGCAAAGCACCGGAACATTGAGAGTTATACCATACTAGGGCGATCTCTCAAGTGCCATGAGTCCAAAAAATTGTCAAAATTTGATGGACTATTTCTTCCAATCCAGGACACATATGGTTGATCTGTTTGAACCTGTGGGGTCGTGTGAGGCTCCTCTACAATGGTCTATCTCGGTTTTTGATGACTCAGAGCCATTTTCAATTGGTAGCATTTTTCCCCTACTGCAAAAACCGTCTGTTGCAGGCAATACAAAGTTACAGGATTGGCTAGAATTGGTTCGGTTTGTCATGTGCAAAAAGTGACATCACAAGCACATTTAGGTGGGCTAGTTTATGCTAGGCATGCCCTTTTCATTCATGAAAAATCACTGGAACATCAAGAGTCATACTATACCAAGGCAATCTCTCAAGTGCTCTGAGTCCAAAAAAATATCAAAATTTGGTGGACTGTTTCTTCAAATCCAAGACACATATGGTTGATCCACTTGAACTTGTGGGGTTTCGTGATGCTCCTCTACAATGGCCTATCTCGATTTTTGACAACTTGGAGCCATTTTCAATTGGTAGCTTTTTTCGCCCACTGCAAAAACCGTTAGTTGCATGCAATGCAAAGTTGCAGGATTGGCTAGAATTGATTCGGCTTGTCGTGTGCATAAACCAACATCATGAGTGCATTTGGGTGGGAAGGTTTACACTAGATATGCCCCTATCGTGCATCCCAAAAGGCCGAAATGTCGAGATTCATACTGTACCGAGGCGATCTCTCAAGTGCCATGAGTCTAAAAAAATGTCAAAATTTGACAGACTGTTTCTTCCTATCCAGAACACATATGGTCGATCTGTTTGAACTTGTGGGGTCATGTGAGGCTCCTCTACAATGGCCTATCTTGGTTTTTGATGACTCAGAGCCATTTTCAATTGGTAGCATTTTTTTGCCTACTGCAAAAACTGTTAGTTGCATGCAATGCAAAGTTGCAGGATTGGCTAGAATTGATTCGGTTCGTTGTCTGCACAAATCAATGTCACGAGCACATCCAGATGGGGAATTTTACACTATGCATGCCCTTGTCATGCATCAAAAAGCACTGAAACGTTGAGTCATACCGTACTAGGGCGATCTCTCAAGTGCCATGAGTCCAAAAAATTGTCAAAATTTGACATACTATTTTTTCAAATTGAGGACACATATGGTCGATACGTTTGAACTTGTGGGGTCATGTGAGGCTCCTCTACAATTGCCTATCTTGGTTTTTGATGTCTCGGAGCCATTTTCAATTGGTAGAATTTTTTTGCCTGCTGCAAAAAGCGTTAGTTGCATGCAATACAAAGTTGCAGGATTGGCTAGAATTAATTCGGGTTGTCATATGCATAAACAGACATCATGAGCACATCTAGGTGGGCAGTTTTACACTAGGAATTCCCCTATCGTGCATCAAAAAGTGTCAAAACGTCGAGAGTCATACCCTACCTTCGCAATGTACAAGTTGCTTGACAATTTTTTTGACAATTGGTTTGACAATAATTCTCCATGATTATACAAGAATCAAGAATGCTCATGATTGACCTTATCACATCACATATAATCAAAACATAGTCACAAAATATTGTCACATATTATTAAAAAATTTGCCTCTAAATTGTTGGCATATGCACACTCCAATGAGACACTGTAGGTGATTGAAGGTTTTATCATTGATGGCAACCTAACAATCCTATGACACTGGCAAGGCATCCCACCAGCACTAGCAAGATCAGACTCTACACCGGCACTAGCAGTGAAAGGTAGCATACCAGCACAGAGGCCGACAAGATTTTTGTTGTAATATATTTTGTTTATTATTTGTAAAATCATTATAAGCCAACTTGGCAAGTTGTAAAATGACTCTTATGTAAGAGAGATCATTGTAGAACATTTGTAAGTAAGGAAGAGGAATGTAATTAGGCGAAATAAGGTAGACCTATCATGCAAATTTTAGGATAAGAGTTTATGTTAGAAGCAGAGCAGAAACTGGTACTGGATCTGATATTATAAATGCTATTTTGAAGCAGTACAAGACACTGGATTTATACAATCCATTTTGTAAGTTAGTGAGACTTCCTATTTTGTATTTGAGCAGTGAGCTCTAGGCTGTTGGTCTTCCTGCATGTACAGGCCCCTCTTGTAGTAGTAATATTCTCTTATTGGCCAATAAGTGAATATTGTGGGTCACAAATCCCACCAAGGTTTTTCCCACACCGGGTTTCCTCGTTAAATCCTTGTGTTATGGTGTGTTTTTCATGTGGTTGTTTTTATCTCTATTTATTGCATTACTTTCTGCTTACCGATACACAATATTAATATGCTCTACATGTTTTAAGTTAAGAAAATCTATTAACCAATTAGATATTGATTCATCCCCCCTCTCAGTATCTGTGGGAATCCTAACAATTGGTATCAGAGCTTGGTCCTCTATTTTCAGAAGCATAACAACTTGAGGAAAATCTTGACACCAGCAGAGATGGAAATTTTGATGAAGCAACTTGAAGGAGCTCTCTTAGACTATGATGCAAAAAAATTGAAAAATATCAAACTTGAAGATGATCTAAAGGCTGCTCAGGATATTATTCAAGCACTTCAATAAAATCTTACTATTTCAAGAAACAAGAGAAGAGAACTTTGTGAAAAGATGCAAAATGAGAATGATGAAAAAGAAACTCTTAATGATATGATAAACAAGTTGAAACAAGAGAACATGACAACAAAGAATGAGATGCAGGATATGACTATGAGATTTTGTAAATAAATTGAAGATAGACAGAAGAATGATGAAGATCTGACTAGAAGACTAAGTGATGCTACAAATGAAAATACAAGACTCAATTATGAAAATGATTTATTGAAGACAGATCTGATGCACACTCAGAATGACTCCAATGAACTGATGAGGTAGAAAGAAGTCTTAGAAAGAGAATTAGATATTGCAAGTCAACATAAAGAGAAATTCAAGAAAAGCTCAGAGGAACTTGGTAACTTGCTGAAGAATCAAAAGCCTAAAGGTGACACTTCTGGAATTGACTTTGAAGTTGGTGAAAGCTCTGGTGCTGCAAACACATAGGATCATAGCAAACCAGTAAGACAACCTACTGCTTATAAATTTAATGGAAAATGCTTTAACTGTAACAAGTATGGTCATAGAGAAAATCAATGTAGATCTAGAAATTATCAGAATATCAACACCCCCACCAATCAATGTTCAAAATGCATCAAAGTTGGTCATAACTCTGAGAATTGCAGAATCAATGTAAAATGTTATGTTTGTGGAAGATTTGGACACTTATCTAATCAATGCAGAACACAAACCGGCATAGGTTATGTGAAAGCTATTTAGAAGAATAATGTGACTTGCTATGCATGTAACAAAATTGGGCATATTGTTAAATTTTGTAGAAGTAAAGGATCACTGACAGACAACAAAGGTCCTAGTTTGAAAGGAAAAGAAAAGGTTGAAGAAGTTAAGCAAGAATTTTCAAAACAATGGATCAGGAAATCAGAACTGAATGTCGATAGGAATACTACTTCATCAGTAGAACCAAGCAACACTCCACCGACAGAAGTCTCTTCATCAAATTGAAGAAATTTTCTTGAGGGTTTGGCAATCAATGAGACATATGCTATTATTCCCTCGGTTGATGGTGAGAAGTTGAAATTACTTCTATACCGACAGATAGAGTTAAGTGATTACTTAACCAGGAAGCATTAAATGTGGTAGTTGGAAAATTGACATTATAAATTAATGTTTTTGGCTCCATTTAACTTCACCGAGCATTCAAACATTCGAAGAGCGTGAAATTTCCAGAGCTAAGGAATTTCGAGCAAAGAGGCGAAGCACTTCAACAATCAATCCTTCCTAAGGCAAAAAAAGGTATTTATAATCATGACATCCTCCTCTGTACCTGAATTCATAACAAACCCTACTGTGGTCGAGGTAATCAAACGCCCTAGGCCCCTATTTTAGTTAGTTCCCAAGATAGCTAAAAAGGATGACAATGTAGGTGCTTTTTCCCAAATTCCCAAAGGAGTTGTTTATGCAGAAGACCCTAGAATCTATACCCATTTCCATATAGAAGAATTGGGAGATGAAGAAATCAAGGACATGTCCAAATTTGTTATCTGTGATGATTCTGGTAGAGTAAAACCTGAACACCAAATCATTGAAACCCTAGGATTCATAGAAATTCTCAGCATTCTGGATTTCCCCAAGGAAGTTATTAGGATAGTATTGAGCAGAGTACATGGTGCATTCTTTTGGTTAGATTCAATCCATAAAATTACCAAGGAAGCGGTGAAAACTGTAACAGGGTTACCCTCCACTGGTAGCAGACCAGACAAAACAAAGAAGGTCTCAAATGACCTGGTAATGAACCTAGCAGGTGCAACATCCGACAGAAGGTCTCTAAGGGTTAATGATGTGACTAATATAAATGTGAGAATTGTTAGCATAATTTTAGGATATAAAGAAACACATGCAAACAGACTTAACTCAGTTTCCAGTCTATGCATAAAAAGTGCACATGATATGGTAAAAGAAAATGTGAAAATTGATGTATGTGAATGGCTAAAGGATGAATTGATCGACAATTTAAGGAAGATCAAGAAGGATAAGAAAGGAACTTTTAGATTTGGTAGTTTACTTGTATCCTTAATGCTACATATAACCAAATAGGTGCCTGGTATAGGCAACAAGAATCTTGGATTTGACATACTGGGAGGAAAACAATTATCAGACTTATTTAACAACATGGGTGAAAACAAGGAAAAGAATATCAACGATTATTTTCAAGCACTAAAGGCCAGAATGAACAAAAGAATCAGACTATCACAGGAAATTGTTAACAAATACAAGGATGATATATGTTTTGTAATTAAAAAGGATGAGATCTGGATGGAAGCAGTTATCCCAAGAACAATTTGGGTTATTGAAATGGGCTACGAGACTGATGACCACATCATTGAAACATATGCAAAAGCTCTTCTGGAAGCACCAAATTAACCTAAGGAAGAAGTATTTGGTAGTGCTGAGACCATTGAAAGCCAAATTCAATCTAAGAAGAAAGTAAAGAAAGTAGAAGAAACTATGAGAAGAGGTTCAAGGCAGGCCAAGGCTATAAAAGAAGATGTACTGAAACAAACCGGTATCATTGAAGATGAGTTACAGGCACAACAACCAGAAACTCACCTATCACCAGTAGCAACTTCTTTAGAGAGTGACAAGCCAGCCGAATTTAAAAGAGTTGTAAGGAAAAGACAACCTTCACTGGTATCCACACCCTTTCCTAGAAGAACTAGACAAAAACAACAGGTAGTGAGGTCTCCGGTAAAGAAGACAACCCCAAAGAAAAAGCTAACACCTAAAAGGAAAAGGATTCAATAGAATATTTCTCCAATCGACAAACTGTTGGATGAAATCACAGAAGAAGGAAATCTCAAGAACATAGAAAAATTATATGATACACTATCAGCAAATGAGAAGGAGCAAGTTGAAAATAGTGTCATTTTACACCTAGATATCTATAAGAAGTTTTTGATGCAAGTTGTAGATGAACTACCATATGACTTATTCAAGAGATTGGAACCAAGAAGACAATATGTTGTAGAACTTGACAAGAAAATCAAAATTGAAAAGTTACTTGCTGTCTACCCAGTCAATTTTCTAAAAGAAATAGATGATCTGATTACAAAAGCCAACCGGTTAGTATTCTCTACTACACACCGACATATTGCACTAATGGCAGGAAGACTAAATGAGGTACCAAAAGAAACGGAAAATGGATGGGATATATTCCTTGTGGAGAAGGAAAGCAGGAAGAATATAGGAACCCCAAGCCTATCAAAGTCTATCAGAAGGACAAAGATAAGGGTAAAGGAAAGGTTGGTGGACCTCCTAGTATCAAAATAAAAGATAACTTATCCCCACCGCCTCTGATTACTCCACCGGTAACAACATTAGAAGACCAACCGACAGATGAAAGTATGGATGTATCACAAGAGGATACTAATCCTAATTCTGAGGTACTATACACAGTGGATGTTGATACTCAAAAGGTCAACATTGTGATAGACAAGGACACAATTGGTAAAACTGACATGGCTAGTGAGCCACTGGTAGCTGACAACACTGATAACACTGAAGGTAAACTGGCAGATGGGAAGATAGAGACATAGACAAAGAAACAAGTAGAGTAACAGGTTCATGTGAAAACAGTGCCACCAGCAACAGGAGAGAAACAAAAACCCTTGCTTAAGGAAATGGAAACACAGATTGACCTACCAGAGGTCACTACAAGCATGGTTACTTCCTCCACCGGTGGAATTTAGAATGTTGGTTCCTCCTCAATAGGTTATAAATCAACCAATGTAATTGAAGTTCTTTTAGATTCTTTGAAGAAAATAACTGATTGCGGTTCACAAGCTTATAAAGCTATAGACGACATAATCTCAATTTTGAGAATGATAGTTCCAAAATGCAACATAGATAATAAGGATTATTTGAGTCAACTTGACACTTTGCCAAAGTATATTACTGACAACACAGTGACAGTTGAACAAATAAAGGAACATGCATTCAAAGACAGGTTGGAAATTGAAAAACATAAATTCTTTGAGGATCAAATAAAGAAGTGTACTAGGGAGTTTGACACACTTCTACTAGAACTATGTAACATATTGAAGGAATTTAAAACTCTGTACAAAGATACTAGCAAGACAAAATTTTTGACAGTGGACATAGACAAGAAAATGATCAAGATACAAGAAGAAATAAATAAACTTGCAGACAATTTTGTTAATTCACCTGATACATTATCAATTTTTGAGCAAAAGGTAACTAGTTTTGAGGCAGAACTACTGAAGTTAGAGAGAGAAAAGGAGAGGATAATAAACAAGGCTAAGAATCTGAGACTAAGACTAAGTCCTAGATTGGACTATCTAGCATTCTTGAGGAAGGAAATATCTGAGGCATTAGTACGAGGATAGAAAACACCGGTAGAGCATATGCAGCAACTCACCGATACAATTCAAAGAACAGAGGAAGCAATAAAAGACAATAAGAAGTTTATGAAAATCATAAATTTGGTTTTGACGGATCTCTTTCAAATTGCAACCACCCAGCTACAAGGTTGAGACAAAAAACTACGAATCTATTGACACCTTGACAACCTTTGTCATTAATGCCAAAGGGGGAGTAGTAGTATGAGAAAATAATCAGCAAAAGATTTATCTACTCAGGGGGAGCTCATATATTTTTGGTACACATTTTTGGATACACTTTTGAAATTTTCTCATGAGTGTTGCCATCAATGCCAAAGGGGGACATTGTTGGCATATGCACACTCCAATGAGACATTGTAGGTGATTGAAGGTTTTGTCATTGTTGGAAACCTTACAATCCTATGACACCGACAAGGCATCCCACTGACACTAGCAAGATCAGACTCTACACTGGCACTCAGGTCACTGACAGCGGTAGTGAAAGGTAGCATACCGGCACAGAGGCCGACAAGATTTTTGTTGTAATATATTTTGTTTATTATTTGTAAAATCATTGTAAGCCGACTTGACAAGTTGTAAAATGACTCTTATATAAGAGAGATCATTGTAGAAAATTTGTAAGTAAGGAAGAGGAATGTAATTAGGTGAAATAAGGTAGACCTATTATGCAAATTTTAGGATAAGGGTTTATGTTAGAAGCAGAGCAGAAACTGGTACTGAATCTGGCATTATAGATGCTATTTTGAAGCAGTACAAGACATTGGATTTATACAATCCATTTTGTAAGTCAGTGAGACTTCCTATTTTGTATTTAAGTAATGAGCTCTAGGCCGTTGGCCTTCCTACATGTGCAAGCCCCTCTTGTAGCAGTAATATTCTCTTATTGGCTAGTAAGTGAATATTGTGGGTCACAAATCCCACCGAGGTTTTTCTCACATTGGGTTTCCTCGTTAAATCCTTGTGTTATGGTGTGTTTTTCATGTGGTTGTTTTTATCTCTATTTATTGCATTACTTTCTGCTTACTGGTACACAGTATTAATATGCTCTACATGTTTTAAGTTAAGAAAATCTATTAACTGGTTAGATACTGATTCACCCCCCTCTCAGTATCTATGGGAATCCTAACATAAATATGGTCAAATCAGCTCTTGGCTATTTGATTATACAAAAAAATATCTTACAAATCATCTCATGGGATTTTATACAAAATTTGGCATTACAATATGTGCGATTCAGCTCATTGCTATTTTAATATACAAAATTTGGCATGTGCATATGTACAAATCAGCTCATTGCAATTTAAATATACAAAATTATGCCCCTAAACATGTAAAAATAAGCTCATGGCCATTTATATATACAGAAAATGAATATAGGACAATTCATCGAGGATTTATAAAAAATTATCAAAATCATTCTACTCTGAACCATAGAATCAATCAAGTGAGCCTTTAGGATCGACTCTAACCCATATTGTGTCAAGTATTGCCTCGTGGTTAGATTCATGAACTTTCCATAAAATCTTGTTATGAGGTCTACATGATACTTCATCAAATGAATATTTGTTGCAACAAGAAGGTTAGAGAAATGAAGAAAATGTCTGTGTTTTTCAAAGTCCTCGAACAACCAAACATCAGAATTCTTGATAGGGTATCTCCTGAGCCATGTTCCTGTCATGACAACAGACTCTATTGGGTACTCAATACCCTCTCTGTCAATGATTGTGGTTGTCAAATTTCTTTTTGGCTGAACACAATGACACAAATAGTAATCCATTCCTTCTTCATTGTTCTCTTCTAGAAGAATTGCATACACATGACCTACATTTTATAAAGTGTTAATTAATTCCAAAAATAAAGTATGATGTACAACAAAATGAACCAAAAAGAATACTTGCAAAAAAATTAACTCAAAAATTCACCTGAATCCACTAGGTCGGATACATGGTCAAAATCCACTGATGTCTCCATCTGGCTCAATTGTAGTGCTTTAGGAATTTGATATGAATCAATGAAAACCAATGGTCTACAAGACCATTTGTCAACCCACTCTTGTGATTCAAATTCTTCCCACAAACAATACATGCATGAAGAGAAAAAACATACCATCTGTCTTGTATAAATTACTAGTGAACTTGAATTTGAACTCATAAATAGGTGCATGTCACTCGATCCTACAACTGTACAACAATCTAGAAAAATTTCAATGTTAGATTTAGTCATCAACCAAAAATATCTATGAACCATTGACGTACCTGGATTACCTGGACCCATCATAGACTTACACCATTGCACAATTATTTCAAAATCTATCAACTCAGTACCACCTTCGTACTTCAATTCTTCTCTAGCTAGGGCTCTTTTCACACATGCTCCTGCACCATCGTGCTCTCCCTTACCATGTCCAGCCTCATGAAATTCCAAAAATGTCGTACACCACTTGTCATATGCATCCTTTTCAACCAATAAAACATCCTTGCATTCTTGAATTGTGCGGTGCAATTATTTGGCCATATTAAGTGTGAGTTGTATCATATGTTAATCCTTTCCCTTAAACTATAATAAAAAACTTTAAAGAATCCTTGTACAAACTCCGATGAATGAGTACGATCATCACTTATGTAGAAGTGATACTCTCTTACAACCTTTCTATCCTCCTCTATGCTATTATCTGCATGCATGAATGATATGTGTACAAAAATAGAAACTTGTGTAGAGTGATAATACATAGATTGCACTTCATTTTGAGGTTGTAGTGTATAATTTTCAGTGAAATCAATGATAGAGACAATGGTGCCAAGAGGAAATGTGTCCTTACATAACTTGAATTTCTCATCTAACCATAGAGCTCTGTGTATGCATTATGTACTCATAAACTAGTTTCTCTTGAAACATTTTCATAAATTCAGCTACACATATCATTTTTCACTAGCTCACATCTCTTCAAATCTTTTCCATCTTTAACTCCATATGTGACTATCTTGTATTTTTTGAAAGAAACTATTTTTGTACCAATTTCATGTGTTCTCTCCAAATGTACGTATCCTGGTAAACGTTGCAAACCACCACATATAGCACAAGAACCTTCCAAACAAGGCATCTTATAGTAAATACAACCATCATGTCTATTACATAGCACACTTGAAATAAATTCTCTTACTGACTTAGGAGGTGCTTGTATATTGCATTCCTGCAAAACATCATTAGTGTGCAAAGTAGAACAAATATGATGAAAAATATCATAGTGCATGGAAAATTCAATATGCATCCTACAACAACACATGGTGCGTACATGCTTATTCTTAATATAAAAATGTTTTTACATTTCAATTTTTTTTTGAGAAATTCTTATATGAGGAAACTTTTGAAGGAATATTTCATAAAATTTAGTTTGAGTCACATCCAAATAGTGTTTGCCATGTGGCTCACGATTTGTAGAACCAATTCACCTTCTAACAACATCTCTTTGGTTGGGCGAAACTCTTGTGTTGTCATGCCAAAAAATTTCAATTAATGTTCTTAGTGCATCAACAACAACCTTGTCTTTGTGTGGTAGTCTACCCGAGAATGGCCAAAGAGAATTATTGGTAGGTTCCTCTATTTTTTCCCACCTCTTTAATGCTTTACTTAATGTTGTTCTACTAAGGTTTAATGACTTACTTGTTTTTCTTATCAAATGATATTTTTTATTTTCTTGCTCATTATGGTTGATGTAATGACACGTCGAGTAGCATTAGAATCTTTAGTATGTGATTTTCAACCAATAGCCTGATATGCATCAAATAGATTTCTCACAATAGTTCTTTCACTATTACTTTCAGATGATCTTAGGCCTAGAATTTTCATTGTCTCTCTAAAATTCAAATTTTTAATCATTTAAACAATTAATTGACATCTTGCAATTTGATTTAAGTTTTGAAAATAGTTTTGCCATATTCTTTTAACCATTCTCCTACAAGTTCGTTCATTAATTTTATTGGGCATTGGCTTCAATATATTCTCATCAATGTCAATTAGATACTATGGTTTCCTACAAATGATTCTAGGAGGTGTTAACATTATTGCATTATGTACCTTCAATTCATCAAATAGAGAAGGTGTATGTTCATCATTTGATTGATTATTCAATGCAGTATCTTCTTCAATTGCATTAGGTTCATATTGTAAATCAAATATCTCTTCTTTAATTGCATTAGGTGCACTATGTTCGTTTGGTAAATCGATTTGAGATGTTGAGGATGACATACCTTCTTCTCCCATTGTTCTTATGTCATGTAATTTCTTCATACGTTGCCTTTGTCTTTTCTTTTCACCCTCTCATTGTTCCATCATTCCTCGCTTGTTCTTTCCCATGGTTGATATCAGTTGTCCTAAATAGAATCATATTACATATATATGTAAAAAAAGTTCATAAACAAACAAATAACCATAAATATGTTAGGAATCCCAAAGATACTAAGAGGGGGGGTGAATCAGTATCTGACCGGTTAATGAATTTTCTGAACGTACTATATGAAAAGCATTCCAAAACCGTGTACCGGTAAACCAAAATTAATGCAGCAAATAAGAACAATAAGCACAACATGAAAGACACACCATAAAACAATATTTTAACGAGGAAACCCGGTGTGGGAAAAACCTCGGTGGGATTTATGACCCACACTATTCGCTTACTGGCCAATAAGAGAATATTACTGTTACAATAGGGGCCTACATATGCAGGAAGGCCAACTGCCTACAACTCACTGCTTACATACAAAAAGAGAAGTCTCACTGACTTACAAAATGGATTATACAAATCCAATGTCATGTACTACTTCAGATGAACATCTGCTATGCCAGGTTCAGTACCGGTTTAAGCTCTGTAATAATCATAAACCCTTATCCAAAATCTGCCTTACAATTTGCACATTAGGTCGGCAATAATCTAACCACATCCACTTCCTAAATGATCTACAAGATCCCATACTTATATGAGTCTTATTACAATCAGCCATGTTGGCTTACAAAAATATTTTATAATTAAATACAAAATATAAATAAACAAAATTCCTATCAGCCATGGTGCGGGTAATCAATCTTTTCGGCATCGGTGAATTATATGCTAGTGTAGAGTCTGGTGGTATTGGTGTTTGCCGGTATTATATGATTGTAAGGTTTCCATCAATGACAATACCTTCAATCACCTACAATTTCTCATTGGATTGTGCATTTTCCAACAATCTCCCCCTTTGGCATTGATGGCAACACTCATGAGAAAAATCCAAAAAGTGTCCAAAAAAAGGAGCTGCCAAAACTTGTGAAAACTGTGTTACCAAAAAGTGTGCTCCCCCTGAGCTGATGATGTCTTTCTTCTGATCATTTTTCTCATCTCCACTACTCCCCCTTTGGCATCAATGACAAAGGTTGTCATTCACTGTTAATGGAGTGTGGTTCCTGCCTAGATCCTTGTAACCGGGGGTTACAATCTGATAGATGTCCGCCAATGCAAAATTTTGACTGTCATTGAACTTCTTGTTGTCCTTTAATGCCGCTTTTGTTCTCTGAATTGTACTAGTGAGTATGTGAATTTTCTCTTCCGGTGTCTTAAGTCTTGGAACCAGAGCCTTAGAAATTTCTTTTCTCAAAGAAATGAGGTAATCCAATTTAGGCCCTAGTTTGCATTTTAAATCCTTTGCCTTAAAATTTATCTTTTCTTTATCTTTTTCTAACTTTTCAATTTTCTCCTCAAGAACTGCAATATTCTTTTCAACTTCCAAAAATGAATCTGATGTTCCTATTAAGTTGTCAGCAATATTGTTGATTTCTCTTTGTGCGTTGCTGATCTCTGAATCTATGTCCTCTGTCAAAATATCAGTTTTGTAGGTATCTCTGTATAGTGTCTTGAAATCTAGAATTGTTTCTCCTAATGCCGGTAATAAGGTTTTCATATGTTCCTTATTATTCTTTACTATCTCCTCAAAGAATTTTTCCTTCTCCTTATTCATTTTCTCTTGGAAGGTGTCTTAATTTATTTGATCTAGTGTAATTAGGTTGTCAGTTATATACTTAGACAATGTGTCTAATTAACTCAAGGAATCTTTATTCTCTATAATACACTTTGGAGCTATCATCTTCAAAATTGGTAAAGTGTCATCTACAGATTTATACGCTTGTGCATTACACTCTGCTATTTTCTTTATTGAATCTAAGAGTACCTCTATTACATTTGTAGGCTTGAATTCAGTCATAGATGTACCGGATGACTGTCCAACTGTTTTCACAATTTGTAATCTGTCGGAGGAAGACAACATCTTATACCAAAGCATTGCCATATGAACCAGCATCCTCACCACCATTGTGATAGCTTTGCTTTCCTCTTTCTCTGAAGGATCTATTTGAGTTTGCATTTCCACTACCAAAGGCTTGGGATTTTTAGATGAAGCCGGTGGTACAGTCTGAGTAGGTACTTGAGAAGGAGCCTGTTGCTCTACCTGTTTCTCTACTGGTTTCTCTATTTGTGCTTCAGATGATTTCACCATAGTGTCCACTGTCAGTTTTTCTTTGTTTACCTATGTGCTGTCTACTGCTGGTGACTTAGTTGGTTTTTCAGTTTTAAAATTTATTGGTAGCTCAATAGATGCAACAATATGCACATCTGTGGTCTCTGCCTTTCCAGTAACTAGGGGTTCATTTGATTTTTCAATTTGTTGTTGTTCCCCAATTTCAATGTTTCCAACTTCAACATTTTTTGTTGGTGGCTCAGTTGCCACATTTTTCTTCTTAGTTGATTCCTTATCCACCACAATATTGACTTCCTAAGTGTTAATGTTCATTGTGTATAACACCTCAGAATAAAGATTTGTATCCTCATGTGGTGTTTCCATACTCTTTGTTGCCGGTTGTGTGTCATCAATTTGTATCAGTGGAGTATCAGAGGTTGGTGGGGGTAAATTATCTATTATTTTTAGGCTTGGAGGTCCACCTACCTTACCATTCCCCTTATCCTTTTGGTAGAATTTGATAGTATTTGGTCTTTTTAGCTCTTCTTGTTTCTCTTTTTCAACAAAAAATATATCCCACTGATTTGCAGTCTCTTCTGTTATTTCATTCACTCTACCTGCCATAAGTGCAACATGCTGGTGACCAGTTGAAAATACTGTCTAGTTTGCTTCACTAATCAGCTCATCAATTTCTTGTGTGGAGTTCACTGGGTGAACTGCAAGTAGCTTTTCCAATTTGATTTTCTTATCTAATTCAACAATAGCTACCCTTATGGCTTCTAACCTTCTATATAAATCATTGGGTGTCTCAGCCACAATTTCCATAAAAAATTTCTTATAAATGTCTAAGTGTAAGATTACACTATTTTCTATGCTCTCCTTTTCATCATTTGACAATGTGTTATATAACTTATTGATGTTTTTTAATTTTCCATCCTCAGTTATTTCATTCAGAAGTTTATCAAATGGTGGAACAACCTGTCTTACTTTTCTTTTCTTTGGTGTTAATTTCTTAGCCAAAGGCCTAACTGCCTATTTCTTTTGTCTTGTCCTTCTGAGTGTAGGTGAGGATACCGGTGAGGGTTTTCTTTTGCTTTCTACCCTTTTAAACTCAGCGGGTATCTCACTGTCAGAAGAAGTAGCAACTGATGAAAGATTTGTTTCTGGTTGTAGTCCTTCCAATTCACTCTCCTTAATACCAGTTTTATTCAAAACATCTTCCTTTATTGCTTTTGCCTATCTTGAACCTCTCCTAACTATCTACTCAGTTTTCTTAACTCTTTTCTAAGATTGAATGCCACTTTCAATTGTTTCAGCATTGCCAAATACTTTTTCTTCCAGTTCCTTAGGGGCTTCTAAGAGGGCTTTTGCATAAGTTTTAACTATGTTGTCATCAGCCTCATATCCCATCTCTATAACCCAAACACTCCTAGGGATAACTGCCTCCATCCAGATTTCATCTTTCTTGATCACAAAGCATATCTTTTTTTGATACTTATCAACAATTGCTTGAGATAGCCTTATTCTTGTCTTCATCTTTTCTTTCAAGGTTTAAAAATGTTCATTTAAGTTTTTCTCCCTGTCATCTCCCATGTTGTTCACTATATCAAGAAGTTGTTTTCCTACCGGGATATCAAAACCAAAGTCTTTCCTACCAATACCAAGAACTTGCTTGGTAACATACAAGCAGGTTGCCAAGTATGAAAGTTCCTTTCTTATCACCTTTGATTTTATTCAAGTTGTCTATCAGTTCATCTTTAAGCCACTCACATATAACAATTCTTGCATTGTCATTCACCATGTCATATGCACTTTTAATACATAAACTGAAAAATGAGTTTAGTTTGTTTGCATGTGTAGCCTTATAACCAAGAATCATGCTAACAAATCTAACATTTATATCTTTCACATCATTTACTCTTAGGGATCTTTTGTCAAAAGTTGCACTGGTTAGGGTCATCATAGTGTCTATAGACACTTAAAAATAATTATTTTAATTATTTTTAATTCCTTGCATAATTAATTAATTAATTATGTTAATTCAAATTCCTCTCAATATTAATTAAATATAATTAATATTGTCACTATAGTATATGATTGATTTATTTAATAAATCAATCCCTTTCTTTATTATTCTAAAAATATCAAATCCTCACAAATCTTCCTCTTAGCTAATTAATTTCAATTAATTAGTTAACCTACATGATTCCTACAAATCATCTTCTTAATTCATTCTTCTAGAAACTCTCTAAACTCACTTAACATTATTCTTCTAATTTTTTATTCCCTCCACTCATTTTCTCTTCTAGTCAAATTCTCCTACAAATATTAATCCCCCCTAACATTTCCTCTAATCCCCCTCCTAATGAATCGTTAATGGCTAATCAACATGATTAGCCACAAAGTCAACTCCTTGCTTTTAAATACTCTTTTCCTAGGTGAATGTATGATTTTCAAAATCTCACATTCCTCCAGGCATTCCCTCTTGCAAGGAATTTTTAATTCTTTTTTATTCCTCCAATCCCCATGATATCCTTTTTTGGATAATTTTTAATTCCTCCAATGCATCTTGTGGAGTGTGGAGATACGAAATGCCTTTAAGGCATATTTCTTGGTCTCCACACCCTCTCTTGGACCTTGTGTGAGATCACAAGTAAATCTTAGCCCTTCATCTTGAATTCATACTAGCCATTCATTTTCCTCTCCTCTTCCTATAAAATAGGGCTCCTTCCCTTCATTCAAAACATCTTGAAATCTAGTAAGTTTATGCTGCCCTTTTGAGCCCAGGAAATCATCGTGGCAACTTGATCATCTCATCCTTATCATTTTTCAAATCCATTCCATTTGTGCACAACATTGGAGAGCCATCCACAACTAGCAATCAAAGGAGCACATCAAGTGGAGCATTATCAAGGGGCGCCTTCACTTCATCAAGCTCAATCCGAAAGAGAAGGTAAAATAGCAAGGTGAAATGGTCTTTTAATGATATTTTAGCATTCAGCATGTTTATTTCATTATGTTTTGATCATTTGAACTTCAAATCTATTTTCCCCTCTTCAGTGTCATTTGAAACCTTCTTAGTTCTGTCAGGCCTTCTACTAGTGGAAGGTAAGCCTATCACTACCCTAATTGCCTCTTTAGTAATCTTATGGATGGAATCCAACCAAAAGAACTCTCCATGAACTTTGCTCAAGACTATTCTTATCACATCTTTAGGAAACTTAGGGATACTAAGAATGTCCACAAAGCCTAGGGTTTCCACTATCTTGTGTTCTACTTTAACATTTCCATGTTCATCACAGATTACAGTCCTATACATGTTCATTATTTATTCAGCTCCTAGTTCTTCAATATGACAATGTATATACATTCTAGGATCCTCTACATAAACTACTCCCTTAGGTATTTTTAAAAATGCGCCTAGGGTATCATCTTTCTTTGAAATTTCGGGAATAAGTTTGAACACGGCTCTAGGGTGCTTGATAACTTCAATCATAGTAGGGTTTGCAATGAATTCAGGTGCATATGAAGAAGCTATAGTTATAAATACCTTAATCTGTCTTTAGGATGAGTTGCTTAATTGAATTTCTTCACTTTTCGTTGTGGATGCCTTCGCTCAGGATTTTCGCGCTCTCTAGAGATTTGAGTGCTCGGTGAATAAAAAAGGAGCTAGAACACTTGCTTTATAATGTTATTTCTTTCAACTGCCACATTTAATGCCTATTGGTTAGGTCAAAAACTTAACTCATCTGCCAATAAGGAAGTAATTAAACTTCTCACCATCAACCGAGGGTAAATTAGCATGTTTTCAGTTTGTTGCCATACCCCCAAAGGATTATTTCTCAGTAAGATGATGAATCTCCTGTTGGTGGAGTGATACTCTATTCTACCAGTGACGGAATAGATTCACTAACATTCATGTCAAACTTTCTAATCCATTGTTTTGAAAATTCTTTCTTTACCTCTTCAACCTTTTCTTTACCTTTCAAACTGGGTCCTTTGTTATTTGTCGGTGATGCCTTACTTCTATAGAATTTTGTGATGTGTCCAATTTTGTTACAAGCATAGCAGGTCATATTGTTTTTCTGAATAGCTTTCCCATATCCTATGCCGGTATGTGTTCTGCATTGATTAGATAGATGTCCAAATCTTCCACAAACATAACATCTTACATTCATTCTGCAATTTTCTGGATTATGACCAACTTTATTACATTTAGAGCATTGACTGGTGGGTGCATTATTATTCTGATAATTTCTAGATCTACACTAATTTTCTCTATGACCGTACTTGTTTCAGTTGAAGCATTTTCCATTGAATTTATAAGCATTAGGTTATCTTACTGGTTTGTTGTGATCATGATTGTTTGCAGTACCAGTGCTTTCACCAACTTCAAAGCCAAGGCCATTTGTATCTCCATTAGGTTTCTAATTCTTCAACATGTCATCAAGTATCTTCTTCAATGCAATATCTTCTAATTATTCAATGCAGTATCTTCTTCAATTGCATTAGGTTCATACTGTAAATCAAATGTCTCTTCTTTAATTGCATTAGGTGCACTATGTTTGTTTGGTAAATTGAATTGAAATGTTGAGGATGACATACCTTCTTCTCCCATTGTTCTTATGTCACGTAATTTCTTCATACATTGCCTTTGTATTTTCTTTTCACCCTCTCATTGTTCCATCATTCCTCGCTTGTTCTTTCCCATGGTTGATATCGGTTGTCCTAAATAGAATCATATTACATATATATGTAAAAAAAGTTCATAAACAAACAAATAACCATAAATATGTTAGGATTCTCAAAGATACTGAGAGGGGGGGTGAATCAGTATCTAACCGGTTAACGAATTTTCTGAACTTATTATATGAAAATCATTCCAAAACAGTGTACCAGTAAACCAAAATTAATGCAACAAACAAGAACAAAAAGCACAACATGAAAGACACACCATAACATAATATTTTAACAAGGAAACCGGGTGTGGGAAAAAACTCAGTGGGATTTGTGACCCACAATATTCGCTTATTGGCCAATAAGAGAATATTACTGTTATAATAGGGGACTACACATGCAGGAAGGCGAACTGCCTAAAGCTTACTTCTTACATACAAAAAGAGAAGTCTCACTGACTTACAAAATGGATTATACAAATCCAATATGACGTATTGCTTGAGATCAGCATCTGCTATGCCAGGTTTAGTACCAGTTTCAGCTCTATAATAATCATAAACCCTTATCCAAAATATGCCTTGCAATTCGCACATTAGGTCTACAATAATCTAACCACATCCACTTCCTAAATGATCTACAAGATCTCATACTTACATGAGTCTTATTACAATCCGACATGTCAGCTTACAAAAAGATTTTACAATTAAATACAAAATATAATTAAACAAAATTCCTGTCGGCCATGGTGCCAGTGAACTGTATGTCGGTGTAGAGCTTGCTAGTGTCAGTGCCTACCGGTATCATATGATTGTAGGGTTGCCATCAATGACAATACCTTCAATCACCTACAATTTCTCATTGGAGTGTGCATTTAGCAACAAAATATGCATCTTATCACTATTTTTGGGAATCAAATTATTAAAAAATCACAATACTATTGACAAAACTAATAAGAACAACAATTAAATCATTTAAAATCATGCAAAAACAAAAAATTCACTTACTTCTATGTATAAAATAGTGATAGAAGTGCAGAAAAAGTTCCAGTGGGGCCTTCAACGACCTCAAAAACTTCTTTTGAGGCCATTGAGGCTATTGGGTAACTAAAACTATGTCTATGTACCACGTACAAGCTACATTAATAATTGCATGCGCATTGTTAGTCCATAAAATGTTGGCAAGCCCAACAAATTTTTTTTCCCATTCTGTACTAATAAGTAGCGTGTATGCGCTCCTAAGCCTAAAAAATGTTATTGCAGGGTAGTGAATAATGGGCCCAATACCCCGTACATGCTTACAAGTATTAAGTACCACATACGCGCTCCTACGCCTTAAAAAGGTTATGGCGGGCCAGTGAACTAATAGGTTTAGTACCTCGTATGTGTTATTGGTAGTAGAAAAAAAGTGAATGAAAAGGGAGAGAGAGAGAGAGAGAGAGAGAGAGAGAGAGAGAGAGAGAGAGAGAGAGAGGAGGGGGGCGGAAGGGAAGGAGGGAGAGAGGAGGGGGGGCGGAAGGGAAGGAGGGGAGAGGGAGAGGAGAGGGGGGAGGGAGGGAGAGGAGAGGGGGGAGGGAGGGGAGGAGGGAGAGGAAGACACAGAGAGAGGGAGAGAGAGATAGAGGGAGAGGGAGGGAAGGGGGAGAGAGGGAAAGAAGAAGGAGAGGGGGAGGGAGGGAGAGAAGAAGGGGTATGGAGGAAGGGAGAGGGAAAGATGGAGTGGAGGAGGGAGAGGAAGAGAGAGAAATAGGGAAGGAGGGAGAGGGAGAGAGAAAGAGGGAAGGAGGGAGAGGGAGAGAGAGAGGGGGAGGGAGGTAGAGGTAGAGAGAGAGAGAGAGAGAGGAGGGGGGAGAGAGAGAGAGAGAGAGAGAGAGAGAGAGAGCATAACACAATATGACCCCTAACGATAGCTAAGGGGTCATAGGGTGTCATAAGGGGTCATATGACACTATATTATCCCTTAGCACATCATAGGACCTATAAAGACACTAAATAGTGTCCTAAGGGGTCATAGAACACCATACGATCCCTTATAACACCATATGGTGTTGTTATGGGTTGTATGGTGTCTTGAGAGGTCATATGGCATCCTATGACCCCTTAGGACACCATATGGTGTTGTTATAGGTCGTATGGTGTCTTAAGGGGTCATATGGTGTCCTAAGGGGTTAGAAGACACCATATGACCTCTTAGGAAACAATATGACCTCTAATGACACCTAAGGGGTCATATGGTGGGCTAATAAAATGATATATTATATAAAGTTATGAATAGAACATCATACAATAGAACATCAGTAGTTTAGTTTTGATATTGCTAAGTTAGACCATTGTCAACAAAAGAGAGACTCCAAGTGAACAAACAATAAGGCTTCACTAAAAAGCAAGTGTAAGAGCTTGACCTAACCCTAAGAGTACTGCCTAAGTTCTAAAACATATGATGCTATTAAATTTACAAGGTTATAAGACTGATCTTGATTGTGACTATAGGAATTGCACACTTGATTTCTTTCATGGGTATGTACCCTTCCAAGCCTTTTGACAAGTGATGATCAACCACTACCATACATACAACAAACTTTAATTTATTTAGGTGACAAGTGTTGTGTAACAACATGGGAACTCTCGCATACCCACCACTATCATTCTCTAGGACATCATCTATGTTACTCTCCCTCTTTCTCTTCCTACTGGTTGTTTCCTTTTGAAAAACATATTGCAGGTACCCTGACTCATCATTTTGCTTTGTTGACACTATTTTCCACATCTGCTCTACTCATTAAAAACACATTCAAGAAGAATATTGCTGTAGGTTTCCTTGTTTGTCACGGTAATGCAACTATGGTTCAATTTCAAACCCTATTCCTCCTATTCGATACACACACACAAATCCATCAGTCAATTTTCTTAGGAGAGCATACATGATAAAAATTAAAGAGGAAGTTGTAGACAAGAAATTAATTCACTTACTTCTATAGAAGTGTAGACATAATTGCAGTGGGGTATGGAGGGAGGGAGGGAGAGAAGAAGAGAAAGAGGGATGGGGTATGGAGGAAGGTAGAAGGGGAGAGAGGGAGAGAGAGAGAGGGATGGTGTATGGAGGAAGGGAGAAGGGGAGAGAGGGAGGGATGGGGTATGGAGGAAGGGAGAAGGTGAGAGAGGGAGGGAGAGAGAGAGAGAGGTGGGGTGTGGAGAGAGAGAGAGAGAGAGAGAGAGAGAGAGAGAGAGAGAGAGAGAGAGAGAGAGAGGCACCTTGTATGCGCTTGAGAGGGGGAGACAATACACTTATATGTGTATATATACTTAATATATTCTATATTATTATATACATATACATATATATATATATATTATATATTTTATATATATACATATATTATATATAAAATATCATATCATACACACACCCAAAATTTAAACAAACTTAACGCGTACGTGCTATTTGTAGTAAAAAGAGTGTGTATGCACTGTTTATAGGAAAAAGAGCGCGTACACACTTCTTACACCATAAGTACCCTGTATGCACTTTTTATACCATAAGTACCCCATATGCGCTTTTGACTGTTTAGGCTTGGAAATAGGCCTGGATGACAAAGCTACAGTTTGGAAGTTTGATTTCCCTCCATTTCTCTCATTTTTTACATGTTTTATTTTATCAACTTGGTTTATCAACTTTGTCATCATCAGGTTTACACTTCATCAAGTGGGTATTTCTATAATTTCCACCATATTTTCACCCATCTTCTGAGCTTTCTAACCATATAATTTTTTTTAAATTTGAACAACAATAACATATTATTATTGAATTTCTTTTACCAGTGTCTCCATAGTTCTCACAGACATAGGTGCACCATTTTTTTAATAACTTTTGATATACTTATCCAAATTTAAAAAAATTTATATATTATTATAGTGAACTTGATGATTTACAATTTAAAAAAAAATAAAATTGTATTTTTGATTTTTTTAGTGCAACTTATAGTTTGCGCATGAACAGGTACCTAATTTTCAAGATGTGCTTGATTGGAAAAATAATAAAAAATAAAATATTCAACAAAAAATTACAAAACAATACACATCTTCTAGTACTCACTTTTAAATATCTTTTTGCCAAAGGATTTGTCAAAATACTAAATCTAACTATGACTTTTTTGATGTGCACGTCAGACACAGTATGTTATGTTTTTCAGAAAAAATCAGGGTCTGTTTTTCGTGTGTGAAGGATTTGACCCCCTTAATCTTATCCAATTTTGAAAAAGTTTAGTAGTTTAGAAACTAGATTCAGAGTACTACAATATTTCTTCTTTTATTATCTTCATATCTTGAGTGGATGACTTTCAAAGTTTTCATCCAAGTTCAGGTTCACCTGATTTTAGAAAAAAAAGTGTCCACTTATACCCCCCTTTTTGACCACCATCTTTGTGCACTTACCCAGAAGAAAAATTTAACAAAAGACATGAGTAGAGATAAAGGGGTAGAGGCAAAAGGTTTTCCAAAGGAAGATTTCAAGGAGGAAGAGGATATTTTAGAGGAAGAGGATATTCTGGAGGAAGAGGAACCTATGTAGATCAAAACAATGACAATAAAGTAAGAAAGGATGGTAGCTCGTATCGAAAGGATGGTAGCTCATACCAGAAGAATGATAGAATTTTTTACCAGAGAAGAGAACCTAATGGTTATCGAAATGAAGGTTATGGAAAAGATGACAAAAAACAAGATAAGTGAGTGTTTAGAGGCACTTACTTTAAGTGCAGAGGAGAAGGACATCATGATTTTGAATGTAAAAAGATAGTGTTGGCATGATGATTGTAATGTATTCATCATATGTTGTCATTGATGAAAAACTCACACACACACATATGATTATATTGACTATCGGTGTAACTTCAGTTGTTTACACTGTCAACCAGTATACTCAGTGGTTAATCTCTAACTGGTACTTTGTGATAACCAATATGTGCATAAGAGACAACCTGTGGTTATACTAAGTTGGCATCAAGATGAAGATCAAGATGGAGATCAAGAAGAGATCATGATAGGAGATTCAAGGATAATGATTTGAATATATTTTACTCAAGCCGGTATTTAGTAATTTTGTGATGAGTTACCACAGATCGTTATGAGTTATCCCACCGACAAACTTTTGGCGGTAATTTTTGTGATGAGTTATGATCATTTGACTAGATACACTGCACCTAGGAAATTGTGCTATGATTTCTTAGGCTGACATGAAATCTAAATGTCTATATATCGACATCTTAGTAAATCATTTTTGACATTATGGTATGCATGAAAAGCGAAAGATTTTGATGTTGAAGAGAGATAAGTGTTAAGATGACGAGTGTGTTGTATAGTAGTGTTGAATATGCTTAGAAGGATCTGATCAAGCAAATATTGTGCTACTTAGACAGATCAAACCATTCTTATTGTTTTCTAACAATTACAGTAGAATCAAATCCCGTAACTAGGTAAGCTCTAACAAGATTCAATGTCTAAATCCTCTAACAACAGATCCATTAGCTTGGTTTCAAAAATCCTCCACCGAGGTTACTCCTAACATGGTACTACCTTTAACAGGGTATAAGCTTCTAATCAAGCTTTTGGGATCTCTAACCAGATTCGCTCTTAGCAGAGCACATTGTAGACCCTAACCGATCAGTTATCTATTACTGCAGATAGTTAGCTTGTGAGTTCCATCTCACCATGGTTTTTACCTATTCGGGTTTTCCATGTACAAACAATTGTGTTATGGTGGATATTTTACTTATTGTGGATGTTGTTATGTCATTTTGGATTGCATGCATTGTGTTTAAAAGTTTTGTTATTTTCATCTACCAGTTAGTGTTTGAAGTAGTTTTATTTTTGGTGTCACTGATTCACCCTCCCCCCTTATAGTGCTTTTCAAGTCCATCAATTGGTATCAGAGCCTAACTTTTGTAAAGTCTAATCGCTTAGAAGGAAGTCTTGAAACAACCATGTGGGATATGAGTTACCTTGAGATGTCTAGAGATCTAGAAGCTAGTAAAAATGAGCTTGAAACCCTTAGGGTCAAACTAAAAGCTTCCCAAAATAAAAGAAGAGAGTTTAATGAACAACTATTAGAGAGATCTAATAATAGTTCTTTAGATGAATCCAATATTGATGCTCTGGCTGAGGAGGTGGAAAAACTAAATGGTGAGAAATTGAATCTGAGGAGAGAGCTAGAAGGTCTCATTATCCACATGAGTCAGGAACTAGAAGCCAGAAGAGTTGCTGAAGATCTTATCAAGGAAAGAGATCAAGAGATTGCCAAGATCAAGCGACAAAATGTCACTATGCATGAGCATTTGGTTGTTGAAAGAGAAGAAAAGGAGAACCTACAACTAGACCTTGAACTTGCATCATCTCTGAGAGAGAACTTGTCAAAATATAATGAAGATCTCACAAGACAGCTTAGTGAAACAAATGAGAAGTTGGACAAATTTGTCAAAAGTTCAATCTTGCTAGAAGAGAAAATTTAGTCTCAAAGGATGAAAGGTGATACCTCTGGACTTGGTTTTCATACATCAGAAAAAGGTGAATCCTCTGGTACCAAGAACAACATTCCTAAGAACAAATTTGTTGCTAAGGTTAGAAAGCCTACCGGTAAGAAGGTCTATAAACCTGTTTGTTTTGTTTGCCATAAACTTGGTCATATTGCAAATGTTTGTAAAGACAAACCTAACAGGAATACAAGCTTTAATAATAATGCTAGATTCATATCTAAGAAGTTTTAAGGTCATTGCTTCACTTGTGGAATGTATGGACATAGATCTATTGAGTGTAGATATAGAGCTAATAATCCTGTACCGCATATGCATCCAAGACCAAATGGCAACTAGATAAGGAATTTTGACAACAAGGTCAACATGAATTGGCAAAGACCCTACGACAACCAATTTAGTCCATTTGAGATGGAAAAGGTAACAAATGTTATTCGCACCATCTGTAATAACTTTGGTCATGTAGCTATGAATTGTAGAAGAAGAACTAGGAGAGGAAATGTAGGACCTTGGAGATCATCTCATATGGCCTGCTATCACTACAATAAACTGGGGCGCTTAGCAAAATTTTGTAGATCCAGAAATAGCAAACTGATCAATTCTTCAAAAGATCAGAAAGGTAAACAAAAAGTAAATGTTGAAGAAACAAGAGAGGAAATGAACCGCATTTGGAAGAAAAAGAGTGATGACTCACCGATAGAGGAAACTATTCCTTCACCTAGTGAAAAGAACCCTACATCGATGAACTAAGCCTTGTCATATGGCTAAGGGGAACTTAAATGACAAATCCACCTCCGGACCCCTTGAGATGAATGAGTGGTAAGAAAATTTTGGGAGTTTGAAATTTTGGTAACTTTTGTTAATTTGTTATTAACCGGGTTACTCCTTGAGTGATTAAATTAGGGTTTGCAACCCTAACGGGTGAGCATTTAATGAAGTAGGTAAAAATGATAAAAGCAAATTTTTACTTTGTTATTTTTACCCTAATGCATTCGAAAGAGAAAATTGTCGCGCTTGCTGAGCTGAGAAAGATTGTTTGCTGTCAATTGCTAAATTGCTTTGTGATCTGTGTAATCAAGCTAAATTGAAGGTTGTAGAAAGTTGAATTGGTGTGCACTTGGGCATACTACCGGTAAAATGAGGCAGCATGTGTAAGAAAAGGTATTTCTTTGAAAATCTTGCTTCGAAGTCTTGTTCATCTGCAATGGCATCATCTTGAAAATATGTAGAGAGGTTAATGATTACTTTTGAGCCTATGGAAGCTGTAGTTGTTGAACAAATTGTGTCATACAATGAATTGTCACAAGTTCCGAGTGGATTTTTGGTCAAAGGTGATTTATCTAGTTATATCGACTACAAGATAGAAGATCTAGGATCTCTATACATTTATACTCAATTGAAATCACTTTGTCATGAGAACAAACAGATTCAAACAAAGTATGCTAGGGTTTTCAAAAAGGGTTTTTATAATGCCACTTAATTTCTTGAATATTTCGAGGAAGAATATATCAGAATCATTTTGAGTCGAGTTCATGGAGAGAACATGTATTTAGAGAGAACTCACACAATAACTTTAAGGAAGCCATTAAGACTATAACTGGTTATTTCTCAACCGGTGAAGTACCTGTTCTAAGATGAATTTCAAAAGATACGATATTCTCTTTAACCGGTTCTACTTGTGATAAGTGTGCCTTTTCTATTAACAATATTAGAGACCCTGTAGTGAAACTAGCAACAATGGTGATAGGCTACCGAGTATTTTACTCTAGTAGACTTAATAGTGTTCCATCTGCTGCAATTCATATAGCTCACAAAATGATTGTTGACAATGCAAACTATGATCTTTGTGAAGCTATCAGAAGGCAATTATTTCAAAATTTGTGATCTATTAAATAGGACAACAATCAAAAGGTCAAATATGGTCAGCTATTAGTTGGGTTATTCTTCTATTTCTAGAACTTTCTGTCAGGAATTGGAGACATTGAATGGTCAAAAGACCTGTTGGTCACTGCACTAATCAAGAACAATATTAAGGCTATAAGAAATACTTTCCCTGTATCTATAAATAAGTATTTTAATGAATTTCAGAAAAAGATGAGCATGAGAATGAGATTACCAGAAGATGTGGTAAGGCACTTTGCAAAAGACATAGTCTTTATTGTTAACACTGACTTTTGCTTGATGCAAGCAATTGAGCCTAGAAAAGAAGAGATGGAAGACATCAGTTATGAGGTGAACTATGATCTACTGGTTGGATATGCTAACAACCTACTACCATCACCTAAAGACACAAAGAAGGCAAAATTGGACATTGTGGCAGTCCAAGTTGCACCAGCAGAAACCAGTATTGCTCTTGTTACTAATGTGAAAGGAAAGAAAAAGAAGTCTGAAGAAGCACCTCCAGCAATAAAGAATACTAGGGTAACCATGAGTATCCAAACTAAGAAGGAACTGGAACCTAAAGTTTATGTAAAGAAGGAGAATGTGCCAAAGAAGAGAAGTTGAAAGATAATTCTTCAAGAAGAATCTAAAGGAACCGACACTGAAGAAGAACCTAAGAAGATGAAGGCAACCGAAAAAGTTGCAAAGTCAGCAAAGGTAGTAAAGGAAGTGCCGAAGGCAACTGTACCTTTTGATATCTCTACCTACAAGTTGGTAACTAACTTTCAAAGGACAATGAATCAATTAGAAAGGAAGAGATTTGAAATCGTAAAAGAACATTTTGATTCTTTTAGTGAAGATGAGAAAGAGCAAGTTATTCATCAGGTAATTGATCATTTGTGTCATTATATTAGATTGCCTCAAGATATTGAAAAGGATATTTCAAAGTCTTTGTACACTATTCTTGTAAATAAATGTGAAGAAGCTGTTAAGTTGGAAAGAGAAATTATTGATGAGATTCCTATAAAATATTTTCCCAACTTGTCTAAAGATGAAATTAGTGCTTTAATTGATCAATAAAAAACTCATTTTGCTTTCAAAGAAAGAATAATGAAGATTATTAATGGAAAGAGGTCAATTATTGAAACTGAGACCCATCAAATTGCCTACAATATCAAGAGGATGCAAGAACTCATACAATCCTCTAAGAATGAGGAAGATATTGTTAATCGACCAGAAATGGATGAAGAAGAGATTGTTCAAGAAGATGTGGTCTATCCTTTCAAGATGAAGGATGAAACCACTATTCATGTTATTGATGATGTTTAGGACACAGTTGATATATCTAGAGATCTCACTGCACCAGATATGGAGCCTCCCGAAGTCACAGATTCACAGGTAAAGTCAGTTGAGAAACTAGCAACTCAACTAAAAGTGGACAATCCACCAGAAATAGAACAACTGGAGAAACCCCAATCTCCACTGGTCATTGAAGATAATAATCTGAAGGAGTCTACTGAAAAAGTTGTCACACGGTCCTTTGAAAAGGAAACAGAGAAGAATACAAAGAAAGCGATCATTAAGGTTGTATCCTCTGAACCAGGAAAGCAAAAGCAACTTGATGAGGATGATGATGATTCTTTAAGTATTTCAGGACCTATCATTGTTGACAACATGAGTGCATCTGAAATGATGAATATTGCAAGTGTCATACAATCTAGGGTGCATAAGAAGAGACTGAAAGAGCAAAGGGTTGAAGTTGAAACTATTCAGAAAGCAGTAGATATTTTATCTGGTCTACTACCAGACACTTCTACAGCACATCTGACATCCCCTATTAGAAAACTTGGTCAGGTAGTTACTGATGCATCTGATCAAATCAAGTCGCTTGAAGATGCATCACTAATCTATACAGAAAAGAGTCAGAAGAAGAAGTATGGAAAAAAAATGGCAAAGGATATTGATACTGGAAAAATGGCTTTGTCGCACAATAAATATTTGTTGAGAAATGCTATTGAAATGGGAGGAAATTTTCTCGCTTCCACCTCTAATTTTTCTTTCTTTTATTCTAACATTTCAAAAAGGCGTACAAAAAAAGAGCAAGAGCTCGAACGAGTATGCAATGCATATGCTCCTCTTAAGGATTCTATTTTTTCCTTTAACAAATCTGTAGATGATTTGCATAACAGGGTGGATATCTATGATAATGAGAAGGAAAAGAGACTCCGGTCTCTAAAGGAGCTCAAAAGTCTTCTCACATCACAAGTAGACATACTTCAGAGAGCCTACTCAAATGTAGAAGCTATCCTAGCAACTCCTAAAACCTGCACACTGGATTCCATGGAAGAGTCATGTTCACAACTGATGTCTAAATTTGAGTACATTGAGAACGTGTTGGAGTCATGGACAAATGCTTTGTCACAATTGAAGAAGAGATACAATGTTATTTTCATGAGAATTGCTTATGCTTGAACTTTGATTCAAGTTTTTCAGTTATTATTGTATATGCTAAACACTTTGATACAAATTTTCTATATATATATATTTTGCTTTTTCAATTTGGCATTGTTGTAAAAGGGGGAGTAGAAATATGTATGTGTGTTTTTGAAAATTTTGTATAATGTATGCATTAAGGGGGAGCATGAGTATATGTGTTAATTAGTTGTGTATGAGTACTTAGCGGTATTACTGTAAAATTTTCTAAGTGTTGCCATCAATGCCAAAGGGGGAGATTGTTGGGACGGTGATTGTAATGTATTCATCATATGTTGTCATTGATGAAACACTCACACACACACATGATTATATTGACTACCGGTGTAACTTCAATTGTTTACACTGTCAACTAATATACCTAGTGGTTAATCTCTAACCGGTACTTTGTGTTAACCGATATGTGCATAAGAGATAACCTATGGTTACACTAAGTCAGCATCAAGATGAAGATCAAGATAGAGATCAAGCGAAGATCATGATAGTAGATTCAAGGATAATGGTTCATATGTTTTACTCAAACCGATATTTGATTGTTCCAACCGATATTTGGTAATTTTGTGATGAGTTACCATAGATTGTGATGAGTTATCCCACCGATAAACTTTTGGCAGTAATTTTTGTGATGAGTTATGATCATTTGACTAGATACACTGTACCTAGGAAATTATTTTATGATTTCCTTAGGCCGACATGAAATATGAATGTCTATATATCAACATCTTAGTAAATCATTTTTGACATGATGGTATGCATGAAGAGCGAAAGATTTTGATGTTGAAGAGCGATAAGTGTTAAGATGAAGAGTGTGTTGTATAACAGTGTTGAATATGCTTAGAAGGATCTGATCAAGCAAGTATTGTGCTACTCAAACAGATCAAACCATTCCTATTGTTTTCTAACAATTACAACATAATCAAATACCCTAACTGGGTAAGCTCTAACAAGCTTCAATGTATAAATCCTCTAACAGGGTGATCCATTAGTTTGGTTCCAAAAATCCTCCACTGAGGTTACTCCTAATAGGGTACTACCTTTAACAGGGTATAAGCTTCTAATCAAGCTTTGGGATTTCTAACCAGATTCGCTCTTAGCAGAGCACATTGTAGACCCTAACCGGGCAGTTATCTATTACCGCAGATAGTTAACTTGTGAGTTCCATCTCACCGTGGTTTTTACCTATCTTGGTTTTCCACGTACAAACACTTGTGTTATGGTGGATGATTTACTTATTGTGGATGATGTTATATCATTTTGAATTGCATGCATTATGTTTAATTTTTTTTGTTAAGTTCATCTATCGGTTAGTGTGTGAATTGGTTTTATTTTTGGTGTCACTGATTCACCCCCCCTCTCAAAGCTTTTCAAGTCCATTAGATAGAAAACACTGGAAGAATGACATTGGTAGAAAAAGACCCTATCGGATCGGCCAACAAACCAGAAAATGGAGAACTATTGATGATGAGGAGAGCTTTGTGTCATACTGGAGAGGATGAAGAACCCTTGCAAAGGAGAAATTAGCTCAAGACTAGATGTAAGGTATTCAATAAGTGTTGTAAAGTCATTATTGATAGTGGTAGTTTAGGCAATCTTGTTTCTGAGGAGATGGTGAATAATTTGAAGTTGGAAAGAATGAAACACCCCAAGCCTTACCAAATAACATGGATTCAAGATGATCATAAGTTGTTAGTAAGTGAGAAATGCTTGGTAAAATTGAAAATTGGGAATTATCATGATGAAGTTTTATGCGATATTATGTCTATGGATATTTATCACATTTTGTTGTGAAGACCTTGGTAGTTTGACAGACAAGCGATCCATGATGGGAGAAAGAACATATATAGTATTGTCGCTAATGAGATGAAGCGAGCCTTGTTACCCATGGAGGAGCCCCTGAAATGTGAAGTCTATATGAATGCAAGAATTTGTTTGGTTGATGGAAGGAAATTCTTGGATGGAATGAGACATGAGAATGTTTGTTTTTGCTTAGTTCCTAAGAAGACTAAGAACTCAGAGCATGAAGAACAACCAGAGGAGATAAAGAAATTGCTGACAGGATATGAAGACATCATTTTAGATAATGGTCTCATGGATTACCACCTGTGAGGAGTATTAGTCATTGAATGGACCTGATTCTGGGAGCTAGTTTTCCTAATGAAGAAGCACATCAGATGACACTAATAGAGAATGAAGATTTGAATAGACAAGTACAAGAATTGGTGAAGAAAGGTTTGATCAGAGAAAGTTTGATTCCTTGTGCAGTGCCAACCATATTAGCACCCAAGAAGAATGAAGAATGGAGGATGTCAACCGATTCCAGAGAAATAAATAAGATCATAGTGAAGTATCAATTTCCTTGTCCTTGAATGGATTACATAATGGATTGTTTGAGTGGAGCCAAATACTAGACAAAGATAGACTTGAAGAATGGATATCATTAGATTAAGATCAGAGAAGGAGATGAGTGTAATACAACATCCAAGACAAATGATGGATTGTATGAGTGGTTGGTGATGCTTTTTGGGTTGACTAATGCACCGAGTACTTTCATGAGATTGATGAATGAGGTATTGAAGAAATTCTTGAGTAAGTTTGTTATTGTGTATTTGGATGACATTCTGATTTTTAGTAAGACATAGGAGGAGCATATGTTGCATTTGAGACAAGTTTTGTAGAGATTGAGAGAAGAGAAGTTGTTGGCAAATCTTAAGAAGTGTAGTTTCATGAAGGAAGAATTAGTCTATTTGGGATTTGTAATATCTGCGGATGGATTGGAGATGGAAACTAAGAAGGTAAAAGAGATTCTTAAATGGCCTACATTGGAAAATATTGGGGACGTAAGATCATTTCATGGATTGGCTAGTTTCTAGCAGAAGTTTATCAAAAAATTTAGTTCGGTTTGTAGCCCTATGACTGAGATAGTGAGAGGAGATAGGAAGAAATTCAAGTGTACAACTAGAGCTAATAAGAGATTTGAATTGTTGAATAAGAAGGTGACTAAGCAGCCTGTGTTAGCTTTACTATATTTTAGAAAAGTATTTCAAGTGGACTGTGATGCAAGTGGAATTGGAATTGGAGAAGTGTTAAGTCAAGAAGGAAGAGCAGTAGCTTATTTCAGTGAAAAGTTAAATGATGGAAGAAGGGGATATTCAGTGTATGATCAGGAATTTCATGCCATAGTTCAAGCCTTGAAGAAGTGGAAACATTACTTGTTGCCCAAGGAGTTTGTGTTGTATACCGATCATCAAGCTTTGCTGTATTTGAATAGTCAAAGTAAGTTGAATTAGAGACACATGAGATGGGTAGAGTTCTTGCAAAGTTACTAGAGCTACAACTCTTTCCTCTTCTATTTTGGGTGGATGATTCAATGACCAGGTACCAATGATCTTTGTGCTCTTCATCCTCTCAAAATAATTAACAAAAAATTGTAGCGTGGATTTGCAACATAATTTTTCACAAGCTAGTAAAAAAATAACCTCAATTGTCAACTCTTGAACTTAAACAACACATTAATACCAACAAACTAACTACTATAAAAATGTCTAATGGTCTTTTGAAAGATTACTCATATAGCTAGAACTCTCCACAAATTTTTGTAAGACCGAGTACCCTTAAGTAGCTCAAACAGTAAGACTAAGCCCCATAAACTACAACAAATTTACTATGCCTCGAGCAATTTTAAACTATTCGAAAGAATCCTCTACTCCTAAAATCTTATGATGCTCTAATACCAAACTGATGCTGATTATTCTCAAGTCCCACAAATAAACAACCTCTACTCTATTCAACAAAGGAATTTAGCGTAATAGGATAGAAATTAATAAAGAAATCGGGCTCCATTACCCTTCAAAACACAATTTTGCATTCATTATTGTGAATCTGAAATTTACATTCATCCCAAGACTATCATCCTGCGATTCCTACAATTCCTTCTTATTCAATTGTTAACTCTAAGACTGACTACTTAATAGAAAGATCAACCGCCTAAATTGATTCCTAAGTGACATACCAAATAACCGCAACTCAAACAGAAACTAATCAGATCCTAAATTCACTCCTTCGAAGACTTATAAAATGATAGCAGACTATTTAGCTAATTGGTAGCCAACCTCTTGATTTTTTAGGAGTCCATTTACATCTCACAGAGAGAGAGAGGGGGGGGTTGTTAAATGCATAGAAATGTGTGTATGAGGGGGCATGTTAAAGGTAGAAAAGAGTAGCTAATTTTACATAAGAATATGGCATCTACCATTTTGTAAATGTATCAAATCATTCTCTCAAAATGAACTGAAAATTAAATTAGAAATGACATAAATATACAAATTTCACTATTATAAACATTCATCTTTTATGTTATAATCAAATAAAACAAATTCTGACATGAAAATATATGTATTAATTTCAACTTTAAATAGAGAAAGTATGTATTAATTGAAACATTGTAATTAATATATTAAATCAAAATTATAATTGGATCAATAATTAAAATAAAAATAGCTGAAAAATGGTTTAACGTCAAATAAACAACATGATGTTGTTCTTTTAAGGCTTTTTGTAGCGTAAACAGTCATGAAGTACAGGTTACCTAAACTTCACCAATTTTTTAAAATAAAATGCAGGGTTATGCTTACAAATCATATAACTAGTGACAACAACACAAATCACTCTGCTAGATGTGATGAAAACGAAAACACGAAGCTGGAAACAGCAGGACACACTCATGCTTCACTTTTACCGTGATGGGACAGGATGATGCGAAGTGGAAGAATATAGTTGGGAGCATTATTCCCACTTTTCCAGTTTCTTTCTAATTAGTCACAATAGACATTTTCTACTTTACGTTCGGCAACATCACAATTCCCGCTATTCGCATTGTTATGCTTACAAATTATAAACACTAGTGCGAACATCACCAATCAGTCCGGTAGATGTGGTGAAAACTAAAACAAAAAGATGGTAAGGAGCATCAGTTGGAAACAGCGGGTTGTAAGGTTCACTTTTACCAAGATGGGAAAGGATTGTGTACGTGTGATAACAAGAGGCAGAGGAGAAGCAAACAAAAGAAAAACAGAGATAAACAGGGCAAACTGGAAATATTATATGTTCATATATATATTTTGAATCATACAAAATTCTGATTTAAAATAACTCAAAATATAGGGCAGACAATGTTTGATTAAATTTGTTTATCAAAAATACAAAGCTGCTCTTTCTTCACCTCATACAGATTAAAAGTAGAGACCCCTTGTGATGACACTTTCTGCTCTCCTCATACACACCATTTAAAGAGACTGCCCTGTTCACTGGTTGCTGTTGCTACAGCAATGTAAACAATCTTCTGCTCTTTTTACATATATATTGCTTATAAAAACAACCCTGGTTTTTTAATAAACCTGTTGCTACTGCTATGAAATTTCTAGACTCTTCTACACTTTTCCAGCAAGGAGGGAAAAACAAACAAATATTTAATTTGCATTGAAAAAGGGGCAAGTAGAAGCTGGAGAAAGAAGTCTACCGAGGAGTAATGAAGGTGGTGGTTGGGATTAGTTTCAACACTGTGAAGGGCATTATTCCCAGATTTCCTATATTGCTTGTAATTAGTCATAGTAGACATTTTCTACTTTTACATTCAGCAACATCAAAGTTTCCACTATTCACATTTCACTTGGACATTACGGCGTTTGAAAATTTGCCCATAATGCCCATTTTCCTGAAGATCGTTGCGGCACCTTTCACAGCCGATCACTTGTAACTTTTCAAGGCTGTTGAGGCGGTCCAAGCCCTGAGGTATTCTTTCCAGCCGCCTGCAATTCACCAGTCGAAAATGCTGTAGCATTGGCATGGCGTTATCTGCCAGGGATGGAAATCTTTGCAGCTGGCAAAAATCTTCTATCACCAGTGCCTCCAGTTTGGGGAATGACAAAGGATACCCAAAGTCTGTGGGGAAATCGATGCATTGCTTGTTCTGGATTAAAATAAGTCGTCTTAAGTTTGGAATTGTTTGCAGGTCTTGATAACTATCAGAATAATCTCCCTTCAAGAGTAGAAGCATGAGATTGTGAAGCTGAGAGATCCATGAGGGTACCACGCAGTTATGAAGATGAAGAATCTCCAGTCGTCTCATGCCTGACATGTCCTCGGGAAGTTGAACAAGGTAATCCTCATCATAGTTCTCAAAGAACAATTTTCGCATGTCTTCCATACCTCCAAAGATCCCAACGGTTATGTCTTGGCAATTTGAGCGACCGCTGAATGCAATTGACAAATGTTGAAGTAGAGTCAATTCTTTGAGATCCCTCAATTGCAATGCATTTGTGGCGTTTCCCCTCAACTTGAATACCACTTGTCCTAAAATTCGTAGAGAGACAAGCTTGGATATTCCCAAAGGAACCCAAGCCAAATTGCTGCAGCCAGCCACATTTAGATTCAGCAAAGACTGATGTTTGTTTATGCCTGAATGAAGACTTGCCAAGTTTTCACACCAACTAACATCGAGCGACTGAAGATTTTTGAGACCACTAAAACACCTAGGAATCTTTTCAATGCCTGTTCTAGACAAATTGAGGAATCTCAAATGTTTTAACTTGGCAATAGACTTGGGCAATGACTTGATGGAAGTCTGGCTTAAATCCAAAACACTCAAATGCCTCATTTTTTTGAAAAAATCTTCGCATATTGATTTGAGATGAAGATTTTTCCATAGAAGCAAGGTGAGGAGACGAGGGGAACGGATGGTCTTATCAATACTAGTTATTTTATTTTTACTTAAAGAAATCCTACGTAGGCTATGGCACTTTTCTACGGGGAACTTTTCCACATTTTTTCCAGCCTGAAACAAACATCTGGTTTGGATTTGAGATTCTGAAAGAGCCAACTCGTGTAATAGATCATGCATTTTGCAGTATTTAATGATGTAATCGTTCCCATCATATGGAACAAATTCAATCATACAGCGATCAACCAGCTCATTTAGATAGGAGAATCCTAACTCGTAGGAGTCTTCTCTTTCATCAGGATTAACAAATCCCTGGGCAATCCATACTTGTACTAGATATTCACAACTCATTATAGTATCTTCTGGATAAGCAGAACAGAAAAGAAAACAAGGCTTTAGATAATCAGGCAAGGCGTCGTAACTTAACTTCAGGATTGGCAGAATGTCCTCCTTGATTGTGCTAATTTTATTTAGCCTATTCAACGTGGATTCCCATTCATTAGGAAGTCGGTTCACGCTTGCCATAGATGCTGCTACTGTCTTCACGGCTAGCGGTAATCTGGAGCATTTTCTTTCAATTGCACGGGCCACCTTCTCCAACTCCTCTGGGGGACTGTGATTGCTATCTTCAGGGAACGCATGAATGCAGAACAATCTCCAACTGTTCTCTTCAGACAAATAGTCCATGTGATGGATGCGGTGAGCTCCCACATTTTCTAAAACTTTCCTGTCCCGCGTTGAAAGCATTGCTTTACTTCCGCCCTCCAATGGAAAGCCAATGTCTCCCAAAGCATGTTTGTCCCACACATCATCCAGAACAAGTAAACAGCGGCTTCCTTGCAGGTGCCTACGGATGTTATCTCTCACCTCCTCCGCGTTTAGGTGACTTTGCTTTTCATCATCTGGCAGCTTTGTTTGTCTGCCTATGTGGAGAAGCAGCTGATGCGCCACATAGCTTTGGGATACTGCCACCCAAATCAAATGGTCAAAGGATTCTCTGATCTTTTGGCTATTGAAGACGTGTTGAAGCAGAAGGGTTTTGCCTAGCCCTCCCATGCCTGCTACGGTAATGATCTGAGGGCCATCTGTGAGTAGCCATCCGCTAATCAGATCAATATCATTTTGCATTCCTACCGTTGTAGCTTCCAAAAGCAGCCCACTTGATTTTCTTCTATTTCTTATCAATTCTCCACTGACTAATCCAGGACGGGGCTTCACATCTATGGCCCTCAGATACTTGAGATACTTTGAGCTTCTGTGGATGCAGCGAATTCTCTCCTTCAACACCCGAATCTTACGACACAGTAGATACCGGGAAATGCAGGTGGTGTGGTGCTGAGCCTGAGAAGAGTCTTCCAACAGGTGGAGAGTGTCGTAGAGAAAGTCTTCAAGTTTCTGCAACCAATTCCTTACTGAACTGGAATTCATTTTCCACGCTCCAACGGTGTCGTTGAGGAGGCATTTGATAGATTCAAGCTCATCACAGATGAGTTCCAAATCCTCTCTGTGCCTGTAAGCTAACGAAATCTCCTCAAAAATCTTTTCAATCAGAACAGAAATGACATGATCTGCGAGCACTGACACAAGAGACCCAGCCATCTTTTCCAAGCGTAGGGAAACTACCATACCACCATATATTGGTAGAAAGAATTTTGACTGTATAAAGCCACCATTAGACCGGCGCCGAAACCACGTAGTTGTATTGGTGAGTCAAGAAAAATTTGACGAAATTGGAATGGTCTGATCAACGTAACCACTACGCGGGTTAATAGATGAAATATATTTTGACCGTGAATTACGTTGCAGCCTGTAATTGCCAAGTCGATTACCACTCAAATGCTTTTCGATGAAAGTGAAGTTCGATGTTTGGTACTTGAATGAAATTTACAGATGAATACTGGGAAAATTCTACGAAAATTGGATGGAATCCAAATGTCAATTTTGTCCAATTCCGCGTGGGTCGCATTTGTCTCTGTCTGCCTGAAATTTCCACGTTATTCCGAGGAAATAGTGATTAATGACGCTTCCATACGTAAAAATCGCCCATCCAGAACAAACTCAGTCCTGAAGTTTGTGACTTAGGACATGACGTTCGTACTACTGCGCCGGGTTCGAAGAAAATCCCTTCCGGGTTCGAAGTTTTCATATTTGCTTTAACTACTTAATTTTATCTTGTTTTATTTAGGTTTGGTCATATGACTTGGTCTTGTCTTGATTTTCTATTCACAAAATTTTATATATATTATACAATTGTTTTTTTATTAAAACAAATTTTAAATAAGATTTTATTCAATAGTTTTATTTTTTGAAACAATAAATAAATCAGCTTCTTTGTTTTATTATAATTAAATATAAAATTAGAAAATACTATTATTTACTAACATTATATTGAAAATATTACTATAACTATTATTTACTAACATTATATTAAAAATATTAGAAATTATTTTCGATTGGGATACCTTTCAAAAATCTAATTACCAATATTCCTCAACAAATTTTGTATCATTCATTTTTGTTACTATAAAAATATTTTTATGTTATTTTTATTTTTTAATTATGAAAAATTACTCATAATTAAATTTATGCTACAAATGCATTATATGACTAGATATTTAGTAGAAAATGATAGATTCAATTGAAAGAAAAATTTGACTTGCTATTCGGTAGAATGTGTGCAATTTAGGAATGAATATCTTCTATACAATGTCCCTAGTGATATGTTTATTGGGTTTAGTAATTGACATGTCATTCTTTATGATTTTAATTATTTGAAAATAATTTTAATTTCTATTATTAATATATACATTGTCATTATATTACAATGCATATATGTTTATTTCTACTTTATGTTTTATGTTTTCGTTAATGAGAATTTGTGATACATGACTAGTATATAGTTTGACTCTTTTATGCACCCATTAATTGCAATCTTGACACGAACACATAATTTTACTAAATTTTTCTATTTAGAATAAGAATAATTAAGTCTCTATCTCATTTTCCATCCTAGATTAGATTATGAACATAATCCTATGACTTAGATTGTATCACACATGCAATCTTGTACCCTAAATTAGATCAAATTTCTAATCTCATCCCTAGTTTTAAAACTTAATTTTTCTTTCTTTAGAAGTTTCAATTATATATTTTTTCATTTGATATTTCAAATTAATCTCACTAATCCATCATAGAAAGAACTAAGTGATGGATTTGATTGTAGAACTAACATTAAGAAGAGCTAAGGGGGAAGAAAGGAGTGGGACCAAAAAATGAATAATAGGACAAGAGGTGAAGATGATGAAAGATTGATTAATGCATTGGTGATTCAGTGACTACATCTAAACATGGTTTAAGAATTTTTTGAAAATAGCCAAGATCTAGAGCACAATGAATAGTACAAAAGAGAGGTATGATATTGATAAGAATAAATTGTATTCTAATGAAGATGCAAATACTATCAATTGGATCATTACATACAATGTAAGATGAGCTTTCTTATAAAGGAAAGGCCATATGGATATGTGAGAGTACAATCATGAAATGTGGCTCAATGAGAAACAAGGGTACATGAGGGTAGGTAGGAGAAATAATAAAGTATTCCACAAGAGGTGGATCACCCACCGAAGGTGGAATGTAACAACAAGATAAGACCACAAAAGTTGGAATTCTTCCTACAAGCAACTTTCTTATATGCACACTTACATAAGTGTCTCATGTCCAAACTACTATGAAATGCATTACCCTAAGCCAACTTAAGTAAAGTGTAATTATGAGGCATAATTTACACCAACAAATTGATTTATAAAGCCATATATTTATGCATATAACTACTTACAAGAATAACTAGTCTACCATAATCAAATAAGTAATCCATATTGATTATTAAACAATGCGATAATTCTATTTTGTTAGCATTCCCCCTTTATGACATTGTTCCTACAAATGTACCTTTGCAAAAATAAACTTCAATTGCTAAGAGTCTCCGCTTAAGGCTTATATGAAAAAACTTGTTGATTACATAAAATAAATACTTTATTTTTTTTAAAGATATTTCTTTGAAGGAAATATATTGAATTAGGTGGAGCTCCATCAAGCTACCTTGTGACCCTTAGAAAAGTGTAGTTCTGAGTTGAATCATTGATTTTTTTATCCTAAACTCTCCAATCACTGACATCAAATTATTCAACAATAATTTATATTGAGCTTTCCACACATAGATCTCCATCAAGTTGTCTATTGACCATCATAAGTTATAAACCTCAATCATAGTCTTGTGAACTCTTTGGTGAACAATCCTTATTGAGATCTACACCAAACCCCTTAATTGTATCCAAAAATCAATTTCCACAATACATGTATTCTTCGAATCCATCAACATCTATGAGAAAAACTATAATGAAAGCAATAAATGATACTAATGCAAAGCACCATCTCAAACTGAGAAGCTAGCTTATGATGTAAATTCCTCTATCCGATAGTGCTACAAACCGAGCATAATTGACCCTATTACACTTTATTCATTTGATGACTCATGTGAGTTTCTGAAGGCCTTGTTAGTTTTAATAAATACAACCCTAAAAGTCCAACCATAATTATTTTAAGATACATTCAAACATTCAAAAGTTTTCTTCAATATAAAATGGATGTTTAAATGATCACTCTTTTAATGCTATCACACAAATTATAAACTCCAACACAAATCTTTAACTTAATAATAACTAAAGAGGATTTTAATATTAATGAGTGCAATAGATAAGAACATGTTTTCCCCTTTACTCCTCAACCTTACTCTTCAACCTTAGACATGCCTTTATGTCCCATTTTTTATCACATCTCCTTCTCCTCAACATGGTCACACAAAACGAAGAGATACAAGCAGCAAGAGTATACTAAAAGAATACCCTAAAAACTAATGTTGCTATTGAAACAAATTCTATCTATTATGTACTGTTATAACCAAGATTACCACAATAAAACTATGCCCCCTTTCTCCATTCTTGCTCTGTGAGTGGTGTTACTCACATATAGGCTCAGGTTTTAATAATAGATTTTTTTTTCTTCCAAATACCTTGCCAACTCTAATGCTTCATACATATGAAGAATCTATTTTCAAATTGTTAATAAAAATATGTCCATTGAGCATAGAGTGTAGCTTGTAGGGCACAACTTGACTATTTTATTTTCCTTTGATCCAATTCGACCACAGTAAATACATGCAATTTTATAGAATCACACTTGTGAAAAGAGAAGAAATAATTGTGCAGAGCCTTACATACTACGACTCACCCGAGATCAGACATATAATTGATTCATTTGATGCTGTGACTGACAAACATGAAAAATACTCTCCGAGGTGCAAGGCTATGATTATGAGATATTAGCTCATAAGGAAAGGTAGGTAGTCATAAATTTTCTGTATTTGCACTCAAAACTACTGCAGCGTATACAATATTCATATTCCCATCCACCTGCACCTCCTAAAAAATGCCTCAACTACTCCAACCTCTGCCCAACCACCACTTGGATCGGCCTAAGGCATAGTCACACCTCAGTAGAAATCAAACAACCTTCCGTCGAATGCGTTGATTTACATTAAAGCGAAGGGCCTTTGGGAGTGGCTTCCTGTGCCTTGGTTCCATTGCATGCTCTGATACCATTTGAAGATAGTGAAAGCTTGATTAATGCATGGATGATTCATTAACTACATCTCGACATGGCTTTTTAAAGTCATAAATTTCTGTGTATAACTAACTACTTACAAGAATAACTACTCTGCCACTAACAAATAATCAGCCTATATTGATTATTAAACAATGTAATAATGCTAATTTCCTAACAAGAGGAAAGAAGGGATAGAATATGTTGGGTCAAAAAAGATAGTATATTCAATTAGTAATAAATAGGGCAATAAATAATTAAATAACTTGTTAAAACAAATTTTCGTTATTAAATTTATGTTTATATATTATCAATATAAGATAAAATATTTTACGTTTATGCAATTGTGTGTGTATATGTGGGCAAGTGAAAGTTTGATAAATACATTTGAAAGCGATTGACAATAAAAGAATTCATTTGAGCTTGTGATGATTAAATGAGAATGAATATTATGATATGTCAATGTAAAACACAAGATTAAGGAATGAGTATATATTGTTGATATATAAGAATATATGGTAGATATGTACATACCTATAGGGATATAAAATTACATGATCAAAATTGAATGAATGCTAGTTATTATAATATATAAATGCATAAAAGCCTATCTATAAATATAAAGAGGGTGTATCTATGTCTATGTCCATATGTTAGAATATGATCGATTCATCATTAGCTAAATATATGAGAAGTTAGAAGTGGCCATGAAATTGTATGCATATGTATATTTATTTACACATGTACCATGTTGTATGCAATGTAAGTGTTTGATTTATGATAAAGAGTTGGGAATTGGTAAACCAGAATTCGAAAGGAGAGGAAGAATGAAAGTGGGAATATAAGCAAAGATAGAAGGACAAATATGGATACATTTAAAAATCTAATCACATATAAATGGCTTATGCATATGTGCCTATTATAATATGAAAACAAATGTAAAAGAGTTCTCACTATTACCAACCTATTATTTTTTACATAAAAGAAGCATACGAGTCTAAAGAAGGAAAACAAGAGAACAAATAGGGATAGATATAAATATGCCTAGATAAAAGTAATTTTGATGTCCATTTGTGTCGATGTAAAAAAATCAATGTGTGCATTGAGGAATGTGTATTTAAAGATACAACCCTCAGAAATTTTTGACAAAAAGTATACATAATTGAAATATTATAAAATAACATATCTTCTCACGAGAAATCATATCAATCTATAATGAACATTGGATGTTATAAATCAACAAATGTGATACTCATTGTCAAATTTCCTATAGATTCATCTGTCAATCGTAATTCCAATAAAATTAAACTTACATAATTTACAATTGGAACCTTACACTATACCTTATGTCAAACCTATTAGGAGCCATTTTTAATTATCCCAATTTTATGACATTTCTCGAACTCATTAGAGCTCTTTGAATTTTGTTCCAGTTCAACATTCAATTAAAAACCAAATCTAATGATTCATTTGAATTTACTTTTCAAAAATATACAACTCCCAATAAACATATCTACATCCAACTTTTACTTTTACACTAGATTTTTGTTATCCTCCTAAATTCCATACTCACTCCCCTGTATTCTTCAATATTCTATTAATGTCTAAATTTGATCTATTGGAGATACATAGGCATATTCATCTTGATAAAATGATATTTCTTATCCTAATGGTTTGGACCCACATGCATATTTATATAGAACATAAAGACGATTGACATGAATGTTGCTTTTTAAAGCTATTTATTTGTAGATCTATAGATAGTGTACTAGGCGGCTAATAATTTAAACATGGGACAAATATCTTTCTCCTCAAATATTAGTTTATGTGAGGATTTAAGGGAGATTAAAATGTATTACATTTATTTTCTCATCTTCACCACATTGCATAATAAAACTCATTTGAAATAAGAAATATTATAGAGGGATAATGAAGCCCACTAAGCTATACAATATGAAGACAAGGTAAATAGTTGTAATAGTGATAGGTGAGTGATCCAATATAATTTATTGAATAAGTTCCTAAAGCTTTTATAGATTATCAAATAATGCAAGTCTAGTTTATTACAGGATGGGGTAAATATTCTAACTCATAGCAAGGTTAGTTAAGGATCACAATACATGTCAATGGTGTGTACCCATGGTATTTTATGAAAATTTGGAGAGTGTTAGAACCTAGTTGTGGGATCTCTTTGGTCACATTTGCTAGTTCATTTATAATAAGTGTTAGAAGAAAGTATGAAAGCTTCCAATTTATTGCAATAATTTTGTAATACTTTTTCCTTTGGACCATGTCGGTCCTTCTAGTACTAAAATGGATTATTAAATGAATTCATTTTTCATGAAGTGTTTGTTAGACATGTGAATAATGTTGTTATTGATGTCAAACCATTCATCAAGTTCTATACCAGATAGTGTATGAAAACCTGAATACCAGTTCAGTTGTCATGGAGGTTATGGATGTTATGGATGGATATACTTATGCAAGAATTTTATGCAGTCAGTATGTATGTGTAGTTCAGGTGTTGCGGTTTTTGGTTAGAAGTTATTATGCAGCATGGACAACTTTGGATGATGATCTTTTGAGGTCACATTGAGTTCTTGTTGATCCCGGTATCAGTTATGTGTCTCGATGTTATCAGCTTTTGTAATTATCAGAAGTATCTCTTTGAGTTTTGTGATCATGATTTACTTGGTACACGTGGAGTCTACATTTTGGAGACATTGAGCTTAATCTTTTGATAATAGGTCCATCCTCTTGGGTACAGATGACCCTTGCCTTTTTTCTAGTAATCTCAAAATATGCATTAGTAATTGGAAGTATGTAAAGGAATTGTGTAGAAGTATTGCTGAGGCCGACATGAGCTTATTGATAACATGTTGGTCTTGGCTGACACACTAATCTATAATTTTACCCTTCGGTATTATACATGTACATGAGTGGTGAATGTAGAAGAGACATAGATAAAGAGAGAGTGTGTATGATGTGTGAAAGATAGTTGGCTGCGAAAGAAGTAGTGTATGTGAGAGTTATAGATATCAAAGGTAATCAGTGTCAAAGTAGTGCAATAGTCCTTTATTGGACCTACTACAACGCAGTAGTCCTTTACCGGACTTGCTACAGAACAATGGCACAAAGATCTCTAACTGGATCTTCTGTAAAATTTGAGATTTGTAATTTGAGCTTAATTTAGAATTGATCTCATGCATTTGGAGATGCAAACCTTGTAAGTTCAACCTTTTCAGTTGTAGTGAGTATTCCAACTATTAGCTATTTCTTTTTGTATCTATAGTGAGCCATTTTTGTAATTTGGCATTGAGCCACTTGTTTTTAAACACAACAATAACTAGTTATATTTTCTTGAGAGTTAACACTCTGTGGTTTTTCCCATTTGGGTTTCCCACGTAAAATTTTTGGTGTTTATCTTGTGGTTGTTTTCTTCTTGTTTATTCTGCATTAACTATTTTACTTTAGTCAAGTTTGTTTGATATTTTTTAGGACAACTTCAATTGGTAAAAATTTAATTGTTTTAAATAAGTGGGAATATTGATTTACCCCCCTCTTAGTATTCCAGTGCTTTTAACCTGATCAACAATTAGTATCAATGATTTGGTCCCTTGCTTGGAAAGCTTAACCGCTTGAGGGAGATCTGTATTGGTTGATCCATGATACCTATATACTTGGATGAAGAATTTTAGATGGATGAATAATTGAAGGAAACCCTTGAAGATTTGGAAAGCGTTAAATCAAAGAATTAAGAGTTGAAGGAGAATGTGAAGATAGCAAATGAATGTGTACATAAGCTGAGAGAAAAAATTCAAAAATTCAAGTTGAGACATAAGGAGGTTACCAATCAGTTGAATCAAGTGAACGAGACCATCATAGACATGATGTTGAAGATAGAGGAAAAGGATAAGATAGAGCAGTTCCTGAAAGAGACATTAAAGCTAATATCTGAAGAATGTGAAAATTTTGAATAAGAAGTGAAGAATCTGAAGGCAAAGAACACGATCCTTGATAGAAGCAAGCTCCTGGAAGATTTGATCAACATGCAACAAGTTAAATTAGACAAAACTAGACTTGGCTTCCAAACTGGTGTATGCCCACATTAGAATGTTAAAGAAGAAAATAAGGAAGTCAAAGATGATACAAAGAAGAAGTCAAAAGATGAGAAGAAATCCAAGAATCAGAAATTAAATGCAAGAGGACCACTGATCCGACAAAACAATAAATAAAGGTACCCATATTTTAATGGCTATTGTTTTAAATGCAATAAATTTGGACATAAGGCCGTGAACTGTAGAAGCATACAATGTTATGTTTGCAATATGTTTGGACATGAGGCAAGCCTTTGTAGGAATCATGTTGTGAATCAAAATTATAACCTAATTATTGCAAACAAAAAGAGTTATAAATTTCAAGGACATTGTTACAATTGCAATAACTATGGACACAAGGCCAATTAATGTAGATACAAATCTCATATGGTAAGATTTGAGAAGAAGATTGCTATTTGTTTCCGTAGCATCCTAAAATTGTGACACTTGCAATTTCGACTGCATTTTGGTCTTCACGATGGCGACGCAACACGCAACCTGAATGGAGACCCTGAAACTTGCTCATGACACTGAAAACTGCATTTTTCAAGCACCCTGGCCTGAACCTCCTTGCACCTTGCTGTCCCGGGAGGTGGGACCAGAGCGCCCAGCGCCCTGGTCCCTGGGTCCTATTTTGGGCCCGGTCTCCTAAGGGGCTCGGGTTTTTTTGTTTCCAATTTGGAAATTAACTTTCCTAGTCGGCCTAAGGTCGGGAAAATCAGTCTATCAGCCCTAAATGACAAATATATAAACTACATTTTCCTCTCTCATTTGGGTAGATGGAAAAAAGGCGAAAGCAAGATTCAAACATTCAAACATTCAAGCATTCAAGCATTCAAGCATTCCTTCTAAGTCTCCATTCAAGGCTAAGTGTTGCATTCAAGACAAGGATTCAACCATTGAAGAGGAGATCACATATTACATGCTACATACAACATACAACATACAACATCTAAACCTTCGCACATAAGGATACAAACATCCTTAGAACAAGGTATTAGTACTTGTTTTACAGTCATTTACATTTACAGCTCTTGCTCATTTCTTGGTTAATTCCAAAACCGGGGTTTGACCTAAAGGCAAACCCCTAATCCCTAACCCCCCAATCGTCTTCGCTTTTCTGTGTGTAGGTTGCAGGTACGCGGCTGAAATTGAAGATCTGGAATCCTTGTGCAGAGACGAACAGATCCCCCTTCGTTTCGCGGATTTTTCGGAGGACTGTGGCGCCGGGCGCCATCGTCCTGACAAATTTTGCTCAAATTTGCAGGACAGCGCCGTATCGACATTTTACTGCTAATTCTAGGTCCGCAGCTTCATCCTATAATCCGAACTCAGTTTATAAGCAAATCTTTGTCACTTTCTATGCATGCTTAGTTTAATTCTTCTATCAACATTCTTTACAAAAGAGGGTAGCCTTGCTGTCTTAACCCTTGAAACACATTTAGCATCCAATCTTGCATTGCGTGGGATTGGATCTAGTGGGTTTCAACCCCTCTTTTGAATGTAAAGTCTCTCCCCTAAGTGAAAACCATCGAATCCTAGCGAACCTCCCTTCTCTCTCCTCGGAGTTGGAAGAGGGGAGAACAACTAGGGTTCGATCGCGATTTTTCGCTTTACATTTTGGTGAACCCGACGTGAACATCCTTTCTGATTTTTCATGCTTAGATCTGAAAAAATTGATTACATTTCCATGTTTGATCTTTTGCAAAATCTTAGAGGTGATTGCATTAAAACCCTAAATTTCTTTTTAGTAATTGAACTTGCGAAATGTCTAAATGTTAATGCTTGTTTCAGATCTGCCCTTCTATTACAAATTATCAATTCATATTTGTGCTTTAATTCTGAAAATTAAGTGGTTAAGTGTCAAAACCCTAATTTTTGAAACCGTCTTGATTCAACCTTTGTCCGACAATTTCACTGATCAAAACATCTCCAAATCAGCTGTAACTTTGGATTCCGCAATAAAATCACAACATCTTTCATCCCTGAAAATTTGGAAAAAAGTTGCGAGGACCGTGGCGCCGAGCGCCATCGTCCCCGACATTTTTTCCAAAACTTCGGGAGCAAGATCTTACTGTATTTTCCTGCTAAAATTCAGAATTTTGGCTGATTTTATCAATTATAACACCTTCAAAATTACAGTCAAAGTTGGTCTTGTGATTGCTTGGATTAAGGCTTGTAAACATTTAAAAATCATTGAAATTGAAATTTTGTGTCAAAATTGTGTTCTTACTGTCCTAAATCTGAAAAGTGTGTTATCATTCATTAAAAATTTCAGTGCTTTATTCAAATTCTTGCATTTTGTGACTTTTGAAATTAAGTGCTTAATTACAACAACTTTAATTTCCGCTTTCAAAATTGAATTTTGCGTGAAATTGAGTCAACTTTTGAATTTCAAAATTTGCATTGCTCTTGACATTCCCTCTAAAAATCATAAAATTCAAAATTTCAGTTTCCCTCTCTTTTTCAAAATTCAAATTTTGCATTTTTTGACAATCTGGGTAGGGTTCAATTTCGAGATCGCAACTTTAATTTGGCCTATCTACAGATCGTAAAATCACTCAATTTTTTCAGATTAGCTCTAAAATCATCATACCTTTCATCCCTGCAAATTTCGAAAAAAGTTGCAAGGACCGTGTTGCACTCCAAGACGGTCCCGGACATTTTTTCCGAAATTTCGGGAGACTGTCGTGATTGCATTTTACAGCTTAAATCCAGAAGATTGGCTGATTTTACTGAAAATTGCTACCTCTAAATTCAAAATCTTCTCTCTCTTTCTAGTGCATGAGTTTTACAACAATAAGTCCTACTTACACTATTCCCGTTAGACGAAGCCGTAGAATTAAGTCTTTCCAAGGTTTAACTACTGAGGAGATGAAACCTAATTTGAATAGCCTTTTTAACGAGGACATGGGTAATTCCTCTAATCCTCCTAATGATGAAGAAGCTCTCCATGAGGTTTCTGAAGAACAACTTTCGAAATTGGATAACCAATTTGATGATTTTCGACAATGGATGTCTCAAGAATACCCTGATAGTCAAGCTCTTCCTTTAATTGAGGGTCTAAAACGTATGCTTCAAAGTGATAAGAATGGAATTGATATTTTGCGTGGTATTGCACACATCGTGGATTCGAATGTGATGCCTATGAAGAGCTGTGCTGAAAATTTGGGTTATACACAACCTCCTACTCAAGTCAATCATTCTATCCCTTTGATGACTCCTATTGCTAGTATACCTACCTTTACATCAAACATAATGGCTACTTCTACACAAGACATTCCTCCTATGATCACCAGTCATGGGGGCAACCCTTCTTCTTCAATTAACCCTCTTCCTTCATTTAATCCGACTTCTTCATTCATTCCTTCAATGAGTGTCCCTATTATATCTTCACAAATGAACATGACGCAAGGGGGCAATTCATTTAACCCTTCCATTCCTCCTTGTAGTGTTCCTCCTGTCCAATCATCTCCTATGACTAATTATCATAGGGTCCCACCACCTTACTCTCTACCTTCTTTCAATAACATAACACCTCCATCTCAATCTAACACATCCAATATGAATTCTTCGACTGAAGCGACCATTAACAATCTAGCACAAACTGTCTCTTCTTTACAGCAACAAATTGCCTCTATGAATCAATCTAAGTTTAGTGTGCCCACATTTGATGTTGCGAGCCCACTTTCTCTTGACATTGTTCGAGCTATCCCTCCTAAACATGTTGAAATCCCGCATTTGGAACTTTATAATGGTAAAGGAGATCCTCTAACACATGTTAAGAATTTTCAAACAATTTGTACTAATTTTGCTTATGACCAAAGGTTGCTTGCAAAACTGTTTACTAGAACATTAAGAGACAAAGCCCTACAATGGTATTGCTCGTTGCCTTCCTATTCTATTACTTCTTTCGAACAACTTGCAAATGCTTTCATTCAACAATTTCAAAATAATATAAGTCCTAAGGTTACTTTGATTGATTTAATGCATTGTAAACAAGGTGTTAAAGAAAAAGTGACTGATTTCATTGGTAGATATAAGCATTTGTATGCTCAAATTTCTTTTCCAGTGCCTGACAATGATATTCAAAGAATCTTTATTTCTAATTTACAAAAAGATATTCGAGACAAACTTCTGTTTTCTGAGTTTACTTCTTTCCAACAGTTGTGTGCAACTCTTCACAATTATCAACTGACTGTGAGTCAAATGGAACAATCACATCCTATGGCTCCAAGTGATAAGGGTGATAGCAGTCAACAACCATTTGGGAAGTTTAAACCGAACAGAGATTCCATCAAATTCAATGAAAACATCATCAACAACAATGTGAATACAGCATCAGGTGTGCCTCCTATTTCCAAATTTTTCAAGAAAGAAAGAAAGTATACTCCTTTGAATGAATCATTGCATAGTATTATGAATAAGTTATTGGAACAAAATGTGCTTACTCTTCCTCCTATAAGACAAATTGATCCTGCAAAGATTACTTCACCTTATTTTGATAACAAATCTTTTTGTCAATTTCACCATCAGCCTGGGCATGATACTGAAAAATGTTTTTCTTTAAAGGGTAAAATTCAAGATTTGATTGATAACAATACTATCTCTGTTTCTGGAGTGAATGATAAAGGCAACACATCTGTAGCTCCTCCTAACCAAAATCTTCAGATTTTCACTGATCCATTGCCTTCTCATACCTCTAATGCAATTGAGGCTAATGATTCCTCTCTCTCATCTGATGGTCTTGTGTCTATGACTCCGAATGTGATTAACTTTGTAGAGCAGCAAGAAATCCCTAAAGAACCTTCCATCACATTTGATTCCAATGAAACCATTAGGGCACCTGATGGTCCTTTATACATAGTTGCAAAAGTCAAGAATACACCTTGCCGTGGAGTGCTTATTGATCCTTAGTGCATGGTTAATGTTATTACTGAAGAATTTCTTTTTACTTTGCAATTGAATCAAGTGATTTATGACAAAACATATGTGATTGTGAAACTATTTGATGCATTTTCTTCTCCTGCAATTGGTTCTATTACATTGCCTATTGAGGTCCATAACAAATCCCTTGATGTGAACTTTGCTATTATTCCTTCATCCGAACAATTTCGTGTGAAGCTTGGCTATCCTTGGCTATCTTCCATGAAAGCTATTGCTTCTCCTATTCATAAGTGTTTGAAATTTCCCCATAATGGTGAAGTTGTTACTATCAATCATAGCCTCTTTAAACCAGCTGAAAGAACCTCTAGCGTTCCTATTGATTACTTTTGGCCTAAACAATTCCAATCTCTTCCTCCGCGAAGTGATCATCTTTTCAAATCTTATCAAAAGTGGAAAACAGATATGATCCTATCTTTAAGTGAACCTAGAACACCCAAGCTTGACATTCCTATCATTCTTGAGAAGGATGTTCTTCCTTTGAAAGATAAAACTAATGTCTTTCCTCAAGAAGATTCCCAACCCATCCCTATGGATGTGACTATGTCTATATCTAATAAACTTCATAAAGGTAGACCTATCCCTCCTCGTCATGATGGACTTGGTCTCCTTCCTAAACCAAATATTCCTCCCTTATATGGAGCAGTTCCTCCTCCTTCCTTTTATAGAGAGAAGAGACCTTCTTCTTCTCCTATTAGTCAACCTAAGAGACCACAACCTAAACACCCAAGTGATAGGGATGAGAACATTCCTCCTCCTCAATCTTCTTCACTTCCTACTAAGACTAGACGAAATCGTTCTGCACGTGAACGCTGACGAAAGCGTCGTCTTAGGGCTCAAGCAGCTGCTTCTCAAACTTTGAAATCTCCAAAAACACCTTCAACGAGCATTATTCCATTTTCTCCTCAGCCGGACATTGAGCCTAAATCTCCTAAACATAAGATGCATGATGGTCTTGATCCTGTGCGAATTAAAGATCCTATTTTTATAAATCTTGATGATGATATAGATGAAAATGTTATTCATGATGAAAATATTAATTCTCTTGCTTCTGATAGTGAATATGAACTTGTTGATGTTGATAACCATTTATCTAATGAATTTTCTAAAGCACTTATCCTAGCTCCTAGACAAGAACAATGTGGCTCGGAACATGAACATAGCCCTTGTTTGGATCTTGTGATAGCTCCATCTGCTGTGTTGAATGTTCCTCCTCTAGCGTGTTCCCTGCCTTCCCGAAACATTGATCAGCAAGATCGGGGGGTAGATGACGTGCTAGACTAGTTACATTAGCATAGCAGATTCTCTCCCCCTCTCTTGTGTTACTTCTTCTATATGTTATTCTCATTCTTCTATTTGTTGTCCTTAGTGTTGTCTACTTGAGGACGATGCAAAGCATTGAGATCTCTCGATCTCTCTCATGTTGACTCAAAAGACACATGTGTTCCCTTCTTCTAGGTGACCTTCCTTGATTGGGGAATGAAGAACAATTATGCATACATACATATGATATACATGAATTATCATACAGCATACTGACCCCGAGGACAGCGAAGTCACCTCGTGCTTTGTGTTTTGTGTCTATTATCCTTGGGTTTATCTCACACTTGGGGGCTAAATCCTTGCGATAACGTGCTCCTTTTCCTTTCTCATTTCTTATGTGTATCACTACGTTAAAACAATCACCCCCGGTGAGGCGTGTGCGATCGCTTTAACGTACGGGGGCATACATCCCGTTCATATCTTTTCAAGATACTTGAAAATTTCTTGGTAAATTTAGCCTTGCCTTGAAAATTTTTGATATCTTTCTTGCATGACTCATAGTGAGGGAACCTTACTACTGACAGTCATGGTTCTCCCTCGTGATCTTCCCTTTTACTTTGTCAATCGAAGTCGTAAGATCCTTAGTCCACTGGGGGCTTGGTGTATCTTGCCTCCTTGACGTGGTGAAAGTCTTTCAATGTTGTTTCCTTGTACTTTACCGGAAGTATGAGCATACATACTCCCGCTAAAGTGGGGGCTAAATGTAGCGTCCTAAAATTGCGACACTTGCAATTTTGACTGCATTTTGGTCTTCACGATGGCGACGCAACACGCAACCTGAATGGAGACCCTGAAACTTGCTCACGACACTGAAAACTGCATTTTTCAAGCACCCTGGCCTGAACCTCCTTGCACCCTGCTGTCCCGGGAGGTGGGACCAGAGCGCCCAGCGCCCTGGTCCTTCAGGACCAGGGCGCCTGGTCCCCAGGACCATGGCGCCCAGCGCCCTGGTCCCTGGGTCCTATTTTGGGCCCGGTCTCCTAAGGGGCTTGGGTCTTTTTGTTTGCAATTTGGAAATTAACTTTCCTAATCGGCCTAAGGTCGGGAAAATCAGTCTATCAGCCCTAAATGACAAGTATATAAACTACATTTTCCTCTCTCATTTGGGTAGATGGAAAAAAGGCGAAAGCAAGATTCAAACGTTCAAACATTCAAGCATTCAAGCATTCAAGCATTCAAGCATTCCTTCTAAGTCTCCATTCAAGGCTAAGTGTTGCATTCAAGACAAGGATTCAACCATTGAAGAGGAGATCACATATTACATGCTACATACAACATACAACATACAACATCTAAACCTTCACACATAAGGATACAAACATCCTTAGAACAAGGTATTAGTACTTGTTTTACAGTCATTTACATTTACAGCTCTTGCTCATTTCTTGGTTAATTCCAAAACCGGGGTTTGACCTAAAGGCAAACCCCTAATCCCTAACCCCCCAATCGTCTTCGCTTTTTTGTGTGTAGGTTGCAGGTACGCGGCTGAAATTGAAGATCTGGAATCCTTGTGCAGAGACGAATAGATCCCCCTTCGTTTCGCGGATTTTTCGGAGGACCGTGGAGCCGGGCGCCATCGTCCCGACAACTTTTGCTCAAATTTGCAGGACAGCGCCGTATCGACATTTTACTGCTAATTCCAGGTCCGCAGCTTCATCCTATAATCCGAACTCAGTTTATAAGCAAATCTTTGTCACTTTCTATGCATGCTTAGTTTAATTCTTCTATCAACATTCTTTACAAAAGAGGGTAGCCTTGCTGTCTTAACCCTTGAAACACATTTAGCATCCAATCTTGCATTGCGTGGGATTGGATCTAGTGGGTTTCAACCCCTCTTTTGAATGTAAAGTCTCTCCCCTAAGTGAAAACCATTGAATCCTAGCGAACCTCCCTTCTCTCTCCTCGGAGTTGGAAGAGGGGAGAACAACTAGGGTTCAATCGCGATTTTCCGCTTTACAGTTTCAAGTGCAATTAGTTTAGACATTATGCTAACCAATGCAGGAAAGGAAATTAGGAAAATCTGTTGAAAAGAGTACACTGAAGAATGATGAATCAAGGAAGAAAGAAAACTTGGTCTGGAGAAAGAAGAATGAGAACAAAGGAAGTAAGCTTGAAGTACTGGAATCCGATGCAAGCACCCCTTCCTCCAAAAATTAAGCTTAGAGCTTTGGGTCAGGGGGAAGATTGTTCTGAAAGAAAAAATTTCTATCCTCCCCATCTAAATGGATCATGTCACTAATTTGACATGCCAATGCTTGAGTGGTATCTGGTAATCAGAGGAATCATGATGACATCATTGAAAAGACAATTCTTGGTAGAAAAACCCTAATGAAGCATCTTTAGTAAGATAAGTATTAGTTCTTGAGTTCAGTTCTTTCATATTAGTTACATTTTCTTGAGATCATTGTTAATAGTGGAGCAACAGTAAAGTGAGCAGTAGGAGAAATCATGGAAGGAAAAATGATCATCGGAGAATATAGTAATGAATAATTTCAAATTATGGATAAAATGCTACTATATGAGTTTAGCTTGAAGACGATCAGAGTTGTTGAAGCAGGTTTGAAGGGTGATGAATTGTTGAGGGTCAAAGAATTAGAAGGAAAAGGTCTGAATCTGTGGACCGAATTGCCCTGGTTCAACAATGCATAGGTAATCAGAGTAATTCTTAGCTGTGTGCACGATAACTGCATCGTGTTGGATAAACCCTATCCAACTATGAAGGAAATCATTTCTATGATCATTGGCTTGCATGGCAATGGGGAAGCTCTGACAAAGAAATTGATTTTGAATAGGGAAGTAGAAACCCTAACCAGCATAAAGGGTGATTAGTGAGCTCAAAAATCAATACGATCGTTAGCCCTGTAGTGAGGTATGTTTTCTTTGCCATCTCTTACAAAGTCTATTTCAGAAATAGGGAAGGAGCCACCTTGGAAATTGCAGTGTATATAGAATATATGCTTGGAATGGAGAAAAAATCATTTGAGTTGTGTGAATTACTAAAAGAATTGTTGATAGAAAATATCAAGATGGCAAAAGAGAGCTTTTCGGTATGGGTCATTTCTTGTGAGTTTAGTCATGTACTATTTAGAATCCCTTCCGAAAAAAGATAATGCCATTTGGGAATCTGGTGTGTTGATTGCAAGGCAAATATTCAAATAATTGAATAGTTTGGATAACATAGAACAAATTTGCAATAATTATTTTAAATTATTTGTGGATATGTGGAGAGTTTGCTCGGTTTCCATTTCTTTCCCTTCCAGTTTTGGAGATTCATCTTCTGGAAAGAAGAAAATGAGACAGTCCATTCCTATTGGTGTTTTAGAATCAAAAGAGAAGCAAGGTACAAAATATTGTGATAATTGAGGATCCATAATCCCTTGTAGCTAGAGGAGTTTCATAAGTGAATGAGCAAGAAGCTGTAGACTCGGATGATGAGTCTAATCTGTTAAAGTTGGTTGTCAAACTGCATAGGTAGTTGTGTGCACGATAACTGCATCATGTTGGATAAACCCTATCCAATTATGAAGGAAATCATTTCTATGATCATCAGCTTACATGGCAACGGAGAAACTTTGACAAAGAAATCAATTTTGAACAGGGAAGTGGAAACCCTAACCAGCGTAAAGGGTGATTAGCGAGCTCAAAAATCAATACGATCATTACCCCTGTAGTGAGGTATGTTTTCTATGCCATCTCTTACAAAGTCTATTTCAGAAATAGGGAAGGAGCCACATCAGAAATTGTAGTGTATATGGAATATATGCTTGTGATGGAGAAAAAATCATTTGACTTGTGTGAATTACTGAAAGAATTGTTGTTAGAAAATATCAAGATGGAAAAAGAGAGCTTTTCGGTATGGGTCATTTCTTGTGGATTTAGTCATGTACTCTTTAGAATCCCTTCCAGAAAAAGATAATGCCATTTGGGAATATTGTGTATTGATTTCAAGGCAAATATTCAGATACTTGAACAGTTTGGATAACATAGAATAAATTTGCAATAATTATTTTAAATCATTTGTTGATATGTTGACAGTTGGCCCAGTTTCCATTTCTTTCTCTTCTAGTTTTGGAGATTCATCTTCTAGAAAGAAGAAAATGAGATAGTCTATTCCTATTGGTGTTTCAGACTAAAAAAAGAAGCAAGGTACAAAATGTTGTGATAAATGAGAATCCATAATCCCTTGTAGCTAGAGGAGTTTTAGAAGTGAATGAGCAAGAAGTTGTAGACTTAGATTATGAGTCTAATCTATTAAAGTTGGTTATCAATCTGCATAGGTAATCAGAGTAATTCTTAGTTGTGTGCACGATAACTGCATTGTGTTGGATAAACCCTATCCAATTATGAAGGAAATTATTTCTATAATCATTGGCTTGCATGGCTATGTAGAAGCTCCGACAAAGAAATAGATTTTGAACAGTGAAGTGGAAACCCTAACCAAAGTAAAGGGTGATTAGCGAGCTCAAAAATCAATACAATCATTAGCCCTGTAGTGAGGTATGTTTTCTATCCCATCTCTTACAAAGTCTATTTCAGAAATAGGGAAGGAGCTACCTCGAAAATTATAGTGTATATGGAATATATGCTTGTGATGGAGAAAAAATCATTTGACTTGTGTGAATTACTAAAAGAATTGTTATTAGAAAATATCAAGATGGCAAAAGAGAGCTTTTCGGTATGGGTCATTTCATGTGAGTTTAGTCATGTACTATTTAGAATCCCTTCCAGAAAAAGATAATGCCATTTGGGAATCTGGTGTGTTGATCGCAAGGCAAAAATTCAAATACTTGAATAGTTTGGACAACATAGAACAAATTTGCAATAATTATTTTAAATCATTTGTGGATATGTGGAGAGTTGGCTCGGTTTCCATTTCTTTCTCTTCTAGTTTTGGAGATTCATCTTCTGGAAAGAAGAAAAGGAGACAATCTATTCCTATTGGTGTTTCAGAATCAAAAGAGAAGAAAGGTACAAAATGTTGTGATATTTGAGGATGCATAATCCCTTGTAGCTAGACGAGTTTCAAAAGTGAATGATCAAGAAGTTGTAGACTCACATGATGAGTCTAATCTGTTAAAGTTGGTTGTCAAACTACATAGGTAATCAGAGTAATTCTTAGCTATGTGCACAATAACTGCATTGTGTTGGATAAACCCTATCCAATTATGAAGGAAATTACTTCTATGATCATCGACTTGAATGGCAATGTAGAAGCTCTGACAAAGAAATCAATTTTCAATAGGGAAGTGGAAACCCTAACTAGCATAAAGGGTGATCAACAAGCTCAAAAATCAATACGATCATTAGCCCTATAGTGAGGTATGTTTTCTATGCCATCTCTTACAAAGTCTATTTAAGAAACAGGGAAGGAGCCACCTCGGAAATTGCAGTGTATATGGAATATATGCTTGTGATGGAGAAAAAATAATTTGACTTGTGTGAAAAACTGAAAGAATTATTGTTAGAAAATATCAAGATGGCAAAAGTGAGCTTTTCGGTATGGGTCATTTCTTGTGAGTTTAGTCGTGTACTATTAAGAATCCCTTTCGAAAAAAGATAATGCCATTTCGGAATTTGGTGTGTTGATTTCAAGGCAAATATTCAGATACTTGAACAATTTGGATAACATAGAAAAAATTTGCAATAATTATTTTAAATCATTTGTTATGGTATTAAGAACTCGAGTCACCATAAAAAGTAGTCTTAAGAGTGGATCGACCTGGGTTCACTCTATTCAAATGTGGGTGGATGAATTCTGGTTTTGCATCCATCCTTATCTCCCAACCAAATTATGTGGAGAGTTGGCCCGGTTTCCATTTCTTTCTCTTCCATTTTTGGAGATTCATCTTCTGGAAAGAAGAAAAAGAGACAGTCTATTCCTATTGGTGTTTCAAAATAAAAAGAGAAGCAAGGTACAAAATGTTGTGATAATTGGGGATCCATAATCCCTTGTAGCTAGAGGAGTTTCAGAAGTGAATGAGCAAGAAGCTGTAGGCTCAGATGATGAGTCTAATCTATTAAAGTTGGTTGTCAAATTGCATAGGTAATCAAAGTAATTCTTAGCTGTGTGCACAATAATTGTATTGTGTTGGATAAACCCTATCTAATTATGAAGGAAATCATTTCTATGATCATTGAATTGTGTGACAATGCAGAAGCTCCGACAAAGAAATGGATTTTGAACAGGGAAGTGGAAACCCTAACCAGTGTAAAGGGTGATCAGTGAGCTCAAAAATCAATATGATCGTTAGCCCTGTAGTGAGGTATTTTTCTATGCCATCTCTTACAAAGTCTATTTCATAAATAGGAAAAGAGCCACCTCAAATATTGCAGTGTATATGGAATATATGCTTGTGATGGAGAAAAAATCATTTGACTTGTGTGAATTACTGAAAGAATTGTTGTTAGAAAATATGAAGATGGCAAAAGAGAGATTTTTGGTATGGGTCATTTCTTGTGAGTTTAGTCATGTACTATTTAGAATCCCTTTCGTAAAAAGATAATGCCATTTGGGAATATGGTGTGTTGATTTCAAGGCAAATATTCAGATACTTGAACAGTTTGGATAACATAGAAGAAATTTGCAATAATTATTTTAAATCATTTGTGGATATGTGGAGAGTTGGCCCAGTTTCCGTTTCTTTCTCTTCCAGTTTTGGAGATTCATCTTTTGGAAAGAAGAAAAGGAGACAGTCTATTCCCATTGGTGTTTCAGAATAAAAAAAAGAAGCAAGGTAGAAAATGTTGTGATAATTGAGGATCCAGAATCCCTTGTAGCTAGAGGAGTTTCAGAAGTGAATGAGCAAGAAGCTGTATTCTCATATGATGAGTGTAATCTGTTAAAGTTGGTTGTCAGTGCATATGGAATTTAGAAGATTGGTGTGAAAAGGCTGATCTCGGCCGAGTCAGAAAAAAAGATATCAGAACAACATTTTGATGAAGCATTTGATCCAGAACAACATTAGTGTAGAAGATATCAGTAATCTTCTTTCAGAATCATTGACTGAGATCCTGAAAGAAAGAATGTTTAAGCAGTCAATTAGAGAAAAAGGCTCGGATATGCAAATTCTACTGAATGAATGTACTATTGATCAAAAGTACTTGTCAAACTGCATAGAAGAATTAAGAGATTGTATCCATAATGCTAGAAGAATCTATAGATATTGTATATCTTGGCCAACAACAATTGTAAAGTACAAAGGTAAAATTGATGCTATTGAAACCGAATTGACAAATCTAGGTAAATATTTTGATTTTCTTAATGGTAAGGATGGTGAGTAGAGGGAAATAGTTAATTCCCTTTAGGCTAAGCTTCTTCTATTGCAAAGGTAGAAAGAAGACTTTGTGAGCATGTTTTGGAAAGTTAAAGAAATTGTTGAAGCTAAGCTAGAACACTTCTCATTTTTTCTTGAGGATGCAGTAGAGTATGAGCAGCATCCAACTACTTCGGTTAACTTTTCAAATTCGGTTGATTTTCTAGTTGAGTGCAGAATCCTTTTAGTAAACTATCAAGTTGGCTATACATTCTTGGGAAGTCCTTTCAGGATTGAAGGAAAACTACAAGCTTATATTTCTGAAGAAGAGCAGGTGGAAGTTTATGGGTTTAGGGTTTATCCGACCTTGTTATCAAGGTTGATGATCTATATTTATAGGCGATATATTCATGTAATTTGTAGAGTATGGGATATTAGTATGGTTATTGTTAGGATTCCCAAAGATACTCAGAGGGGGGGTGAATCAGTATCTAACTAGTTAATGGATTTTCTAAACTTATTAAGTAAATTGCATTCCAAAATAGTGTATTGGTAAACAAGAATTAATGCAATAAATAAGAACAGTAAACACAACATAGAAAGCACACCATAACACAATATTTTTGGCGAGGAAACTTGGTGTGGGAAAAACCTTGGTGGGATTTGTGACCCATAATATTCACTCACTGGCCAATAAATGAATATTACTTATAGTTGTTGGTAAATGCACACTCCAATGAGATATTGTAGGTGATTGAAGGTTTTGTCATTGATGGCAACCCTAAAATCCTATGATATCGGCAACACAATTTACCAGGACCGGCAAAGACAGACTCTACACCGGCACATAGACCACCAGCTATAAAAGGAAGCATACTGGCACAGAAGCCGATAAGAATTTTGTTTGTAATATATTTTGTTAATTATTGTAAAATCATTGTAAGCCGACTTGGAAAGTTGTAAAATGACTCATATATATAAGAGATCATTGTAGAACATTTTGTAGTAGACGGAAAAAAAAAAAGGCGAAATAAGGCAGGCCTATTATGCGAATTATAGGTTAAGGTTTTATGTATGAAGCAGAGCTATAAACCAGTACTGGATCTGGCATAGTAGATGCTATTTTGAAGTAGTACAAGACATTGGATTTATATAATCCATTTTGTAAGTCAGTGAGACTTCCCATCTTGTAATTGAGTAGTGAGCTCTAGGCACTTGGCCTTCCTGCATGTGCAGGCCCCTCTTGTAATAGTAATATTCTCTTATTGGCCAGTAAGTGAATATTGTGGGTCACAAATCCCACCGAGGTTTTTCCCACACTGAGTTTCCTCATTAAACTACTGTGTTATGGTGTGTTTTTCATGTGGTTGTTGTTATCTCTATTTATTGCATTATTTCTTGTTTACCGGTATATAGTATTGATATGCTTTACATGTTTTAAGTTAAGAAAATCTTTTAACCGGTTAGATACTGATTCACCCCCCCCCTCTTAGTATATGTGGGAATCCTAACAATTGGTATTAGAGCCTGGTCCTCTATTTTCAGAAGCCTAATAACTTGAGGAAGATCTTGACACCGGTAGAGATGGAAAACTTGATGAAGCAATTAGAAGCAACTCTCTCAGGCTATGATGCAGAAAAATTGAAAAATATCAAACTTGAAGATGATCTAAAAGTTGCACAGGATATTATTCAAGCACTTCAAGAAAATCTTACCATTACAAGAAACAAGAGAGGAGAACTTTGTGAAAAGATACAAAATGAGATTGATGAAAAGGAAACTCTTAGTGATCTGATGAATAAGCTGAAACAAGAAAACATGACAACAAAGGATGAGATGCAGGATATGACTATGAGATTTTGTAAAGAAATTGAAGATAGGAAGAAGAATGAAGAAGACTTGACTAGAAGACTGAATGATGCTGCAAATGAAAACACAAGACTTAGTTATGAAAATGATATGTTAAAGACAGATCTGATGCATGCAAAGAATGACTCAAATGAACTCGTGAGACAAAAAGGTATCTTGGAAGGAGAATTGGTTGCTGCAAATCAACATAAAGAAAAATTCAAGAAAAGCTCAGAAGGACTTGGTGACTTGTTGAAGAATCAAAAACCTAATGGTGACACTAATGGTCTTGGCTTTGAAGCTGGTGAAATCTCCGGTACTGATCAAGGCAAACCAGTAAGACAACCTACTGCTTATAAATTTAATGGCAAATGCTTTTACTGTAACAAGTATGGTCATAGAACAAATCAATGTAGATCTAGAAATTATCAGAATACCAATACACCCACCGGTCAATTTTCAAAATGCAACAAAGTTGGTCACAATTCAGAGAATTGTAGAATGAATGTAAGATGTTATGTTTGTGTAAGATTTGGACATTTATCTAATCAATGCAGAACACAAACCGACATAGGATACAAAAAAGCTATTCAAAAAAATAATGTGACTTGTTATGCCTGTAACAAGATTGGACATATTGCAAAATTTTGTAGAAGCAAGTCCTCACTGGTAAATAACAAAAGGTCCTAGTTTGAAAGGTAAAGAAAAGGTTGAAGAAGTAAAGCAGGAATTCTCAAAACAATGGATCAGGAAATCAAATCTAAATGGTGATAGGAACACTCCTCCACCGGCAGAACCGAGTAACACTCCACCGGCAGAAGAGAGTAACACTCCACTGGTAGGAGACTCTCCATCTAACTGAAGAAAATTCCCTTGAGGGTTTAGCAATCAAATGTGAAACATGTTATTATTCCCTCGGTTGATGGTAAGAAGTTGAAATTACTTCTATACCGACATATAAGTTAAGCCATTACTTAACCGACAAACATTAAATGTGGTGGTTGGCAAAATTAACATTATAAATCAAATTTTTTGGTTCCAATTTCATTTCACTGAGCATTCAAACATTCGAAGAGTGCGAAAATTCTAAAGAAAAGGCATTTCGAGCAAAGAAGTGAAGCAATTCAGCAAGCAATCATTCCTAAGGCAGATAAAGGTATTTATAATCATGGCTTCTTCATCTATTCCTAAATTCATAGGAAACCCTACAGTAGTCAAAGTAATTAAATATCATAGACCCGTATTCCAATTAGTTCCTAAGATTGCCAAGAAAGATAATAATGTTGGTGCATTTTCTCAAATCCCCAAAGGAGTAGTTTTTGCTGAAGACCCTAGAATGTACATTCATTGTCACATAGAAGAATTAGGTGATGAGGAAATCAAGAGCATGTATAAGACTATAATTTGTGATGATTCTAGTAAAGTGAAACCTGAACACAAAATAGTTGAAACCCTAGGATTCACTGAAATTCTTAGTATTTCAGATTTTCCTAAGGATGTTATAAGGATAGTTCTAAGCAGGGTTCATGGTCAATTCTTCTGGTTAGACTCAATTCACAAAATTACTAAAGAGGCAGTAAAGGCTATGACAGGGTTACCTTCCACCGGTAGCAAGCCTGATAAAACAAAGAAGGTCTCAAATGACCTAGTGATTAAACTAATAGGTGCAACATCTGATAAGAGATCTTTAAGAGTAAATGATGTAACCAACATCAATGTCAGATTCAATAGCATGATTTTAGGGTACAAAACCACACATGCAAATAGGTTAAACTAAGAATCTAGCCTATGCATAAAGAGTGCTTATGATATGATTAAAGATAATGCAAAAATAGATGTGTGTGTGGTTGAAAGATGAACTTATTGACAATCTTGGAAAGATAAAGAAAGACAAAAAGGGGACATTCAAATTTGGAAACCTACTTGTCTGTTTAATGCTACACATAACAAAACAAGTGCCTAGTATTGGTAACAAAAATCTTGGTTTTGATATACCGGTAGACAAATAATTGTCTGATTTACTAAATAACATGGGTGAAAACAGAAAAAAGAACATAGATGAGTATTTTCAGGCATTAAAGGTCTGGATGAATACCAGAGTTAGACTATCACAAGCAATTGTAAATAAGTATAAGGATGAAATATGCTCTGTTATTAAGAAGGATGAAATTTGGATGGAGGCAGTTGTCACAAGAACCATTTGGGTTACTGAAATGGGTTATGAAACTGATGATCACATAATTGAAACATATATGAAAGCCCTCTGGGAAGCACCCAAGGAACCTAAAGAAGAGGTATTTGACAGTGCTGAGACTATTGAAAATCAAATCCAATCAAAGAAAAGGGTAAAGAAGGTGGAAGCAACAGTTAGAAGAGGATCTAGACAAGCTAAAGCTATCAAAGAAAATGTACTCAAACAAAATGGTATTACTGAAGATGAGTTAGAAGCACTACAACCAGAAACTCATCTTTCACCGGTTGCAACCTCTTCAGAAAGTGATATGCCAGCTGAATTTAAAAGAGTTGTGAGAAAAAGGTAACCTTCACCGATATCTACACCTTCTCCTAGAAGAACCAGATAGAAACAACAGGAAGTAAGGCCCTCGGCTAGCAAAGTAACTCCAAAGAAGAAGTTAACACACAAGAAGAAGACTTAACAAACCATTGCTCCAATTGACAAACTTCTAAATGCAATTACAGAGGATGGATAGCTAAAAAACATCAATAAATTATATGATTCATTATCAGTTGATGACAAGGAGAAAGTTGAAAACAGTGTAATTCTACACTTGGACATTTACAAGAAATTTCTAATGCAAGTTGTAGATGAATTACCGGCAGAACTATTTAAAAGACTTGAAGCTAGAAGGCAAGTTGTTGTAGAGCTTGATAAGAAAATGAAAATTGAAAAACTACTTGTTGTTTATCCTATCAACTCACCAAAAGAGATAGATGATCTGATCTCTGAGGCTAATCGGTCAGTATTTTCGACTGCACATCGACATGTAGCACTTATGGTTGGTAGAGTGAATGAGGTAGTAGAAGAAACTGCTAATGCATGGGACATATTCTTTGTAGAGAAAGAAAAGGAAGAAGAATATAGAAATCCTAAACCCATTAAAGTATATCAGAAGGATAAGGATAAGGGAAAAGGAAAGGTTGGTGGACCACCTAGCATAAAAATAAAAGATAACTTATCTGCACCACCTCTGGATACTCCACTGGTAGTTACCACTGACAATCAACCGGCTAGTGAGAGTATGGACATACCACAAGAGGACACCAATCCCAATTCTGAGATGTTATATACAGTGGACATTGACACACAAAAAGTCAATATTGTGGTAGATAAGGATACAACTAGGAAAATAGATATGGCTAATGAGCCACTGGTAACAAATGGTATAGAAGGTAAACCAGCAGATGACAACATAGAGCAACAGGCTCCATCATAGAAATAGGTTCATATAGAGACAGTGCCACCGACATCAACTGAGCAATCCAAACCTTCACTTAAAGAAATGGAAACACAAAATGACCTACCAGAGGTCACCACAAGCAAGGAAATTGCTCCCACCAGTGAGATACAGAGTGTTGGCTCTTCAAATGTAGAATTAAAATCAACTAATGTAACATAAGTTCTTTTGGATTCCATTAAGAAGATAACAGATTGTAGCTCACAAGCATACAAGAAAATAGATGATACCATTCCAATTTTGAAAATGATAGCACCTAAATGTAATGTAGATAATAAAGATTCCTTGAGTCAACTTGACACTTTGTCTAAGTATATTACTGACAACACTGTGACAGTTGAACAAATAAAAGAGGAAGCATTCAAGGAGAGACTAGAGAAAGAAAAACAGAAATTCCTTGAGGAAATAAAGAAGTGTACAAGGCAATTTGACACTCTTTTACCAAAACTGTGTAGTACACTGAAGGAATTTAAAACTTTGTACAGGGATACATGTAAAACAAACTTTTTGACAGTTGATATAGACAAGAAAATTAGCAAGATACAGGAGGAAATAAATCAACTAGTTGATAATTTCATTAATTCATTTGATTCATTATTAGTTTTTGAGTAGAAAATAATAGGTTTTGAGGAAGAACTACTAAAGTTGGAAAGAGAGAAGGAAAGAGTAAAAGGAAAGTCTAAAGGTCTACAATGGAGACTTAGTCCAAAATTGGACTACCTCACCTCCTTAAGAAAAGAAATATCTAATGCTTTGATTCAAGGACATAAAACACCGGCAGAGAAAATGCAACAAAAAGTTCATTGAGAGTCTGAATCTAGTTTTGGCAGATCTTTTTTAGATTGTAACCAACCGGTTACAAGGATGAAACAGGAAACCACAAGCAATTGACACTTTGACAACCTTTGTCATTGATGCCAAAGGGGGAGTAGTGGAATGAGAAAAATAACCAGCAAATGTCTCATTAGCTTAGGGAGAGCACATATTCTTTTGGTATACAAATTTTTCGTAAGACAATTCCGACAGACTCTTTTGGATAACAATTTTTGGATTTTTCTCATGAGTGTTGCCATCAATGCCAAAGGGGGAGATTGTTGGAAAATGCACACTCCAATGAGATATTGTAGGTGATTGAAGGTTTTGTCATTGATGGCAACCTTACAATCCTATGACACCAGCAATACAATTTACCAGTACCGGCAAAGACAGACTCTACACTAGCACAAAGACCACTGACAGTAAAAGGAAGCATACCAGCACAAAAGCCGATAGGAATTTTGTTTGTAATATATTTTGTTAATTATTGTAAAATCATTGTAAGCCAACTTGGCAAGTTGTAAAATGACTCATATATATAAGAGATCATTTTAGAACATTTTGTAGTAGATGGAAAAAAATATATATAGGCGAAATAAGGCAGACCTATTATGTGAATTATAGGTTAAGGGTTTATGTATGAAGCAGAGCTATAAACCGGTACTGGATCTGGCATAGTAGATGGTATTTTGAAGCAGTACAAGACATTGGATTTATATAATCCATTTTGTAAGTCAGTGAGACTTCCCATCTTGTAATTGAGCAGTGAGCTCTAAGCACTTGGCCTTCCTGCATGTGCAAGCCCCTCTTGTAACAGTAATATTCTCTTATTGGCCAATAAGTGAATATTGTGGGTCACAAATCCCACCAAGGTTTTTCCCATACTGGGTTTCCTCGTTAAACTACTGTGTTATAGTGTGCTTTTCGTGCGGTTGTTGTTATCTCTATTTATTGCATTATTTCTTGTTTACTGGTATACAGTATTGATATGCTTTACATGTTTTATGTTAAGAAAATCTTTTAACCAGTTAGATACTGATTCACCCCCCCCTCTCAGTATCTATGGGAATCCTAACAATAGTATGTGGCACCTGCACATGCAGGAAGGCTCACTGTTCAATTACAAAAGGAAGTCTCACTGACCTACAAAAGTGGATTATAGAAATCCAATGTGATGTGCTGCTACAAAAAATATTTGTTATGCCAGGTTCAGTACCGGTTTAAGCTCTTACAACAACCATAAACCTTACTTCAATATTCGCTAATAATATCCATGTATCATATCCTATTCCATGCTACTTACAAAATGATCTTCAAGATCTCATACTTATATGAGTCTTATTACAATATGCCATGTCGGCTTACAAAAAGATATTACAATTAAATACATTATGCAATAAACAAAATCCTATCGGCTAGAGTGTTGGTAATCATCTTTGTCACTGCCGGTAAACTATCTATCGGTGTAGAGTTTGTCGGTGTCAGTTCCTGTCGATGCCATAGGATTGCAAGGTTGCCATCAATGACAATACCTTCAATCACCTACAATTTCTCATTGGAGTGTGAAATTTCCAACAATCTCCCCCTTTGGCATTGATGGCAACACTCATGAGAAAAAGTCAAAAAATATATCCAAAAAGTGTTGTCCAAAAATCTTACCGAAACTGTGTGTCAAAACTATGTGCCCAAACCTATATGCTCCCCCTGAGCGGATGATCTCTTTTGTTATCATTTTTCTCATCTCCGCTACTCCCCCTTTGACATCAATGACAAAGGCTGTCAAAAATGTCAACTGAGTGTAGTCCTCAGTTGGATCCCTATAACCGGTTGGTTACAATCTGATATAGATCTGCTAGTGCAAAATTCAAGTTGTTAGTGAACCTTTCACTATCCTTTAATGTTGCTTCTATCCTTTGAATTGTATCGGTAAGTATGTGCATTTTCTCTTCCGGTGTCTTGAGTCCTAGAACAAGTGCCTCTGATATCTCTTTTCTTAAAGAGATGAGGATGTCAAGTTTCAGACCTACTCTACATTTTAGTTCCTTAGCCTTGAACTTTATTCTCTCCTTATCTTTTTCAATTTTTTCAATTTTCTCTTCAAAGCCTACAATTTCCTGCTCTATTACTGATATGGGTTCTGATGAACCGATGAGATTAGCAACAATATCATTTATTTCCTTTTGTACTCTGTTGATCTCTTTATCTATGCCAACTGTCAAAATGTTAGTTTTACATGAATCCCTGTACAACTATTTAAAGTCCATTATTGTGTTTCCTAGTGCCGGTAATAGTGTATCAATGTGTTCCTTGCATCTCTTTATTCATTTTCTCACTGAAAGTCTCCTCATTAATCTGATCAACTATTAGTAGGTTGCCAGTGATATATTTAGACAATGTGTCTAATTGGCTCAAAGAGTCTTTATTTTCCACATTGCACTTGGGTGCAATCAATTTCAAAATTGGAATGGTATCATCAATTGCCTTATATGCAAGTGCATTGAAATCTGTTATTTTCTAGATGGAATCCAGTAATACCTCTGTTACATTGGTTAATCTGAATTCTATTAAGGAGGAACCAGATGACTGTCCAACTACCTTAACAATCTGCAATCTGTCGGTGTGAGTAACCTCTTTGCTTATGTTGACCTCTGGTAGGTCTATTTGAGTTTGCATCTCAACTAGAAAAGGCTTGGGTTTCTCAGTTGTTGCCGATGGCACTATCTCTGTTTGAATCCTTACCTCAACCCTTTTCTCTTCTGATTTCTCAGTGTGTACTTCTGTCGGTTTCTCTGAGCTTTCCACTGCCGGTTTCTCTGATTGTGTCTCAATGTTTTCTATCGGTGGCTGAGTTGCCACATCTTTCTTCTTAGTGGTTTCCTTATCAACCATAATGTTTACTTCTTGTGTGTCAATATTCATGGTATATAACACCTCTAAATCAAGATTGGTGTCTTCACGTGTTGTCTCCATACTCTCAACATTATATGTTACTGGTGGTGTATCAACAGTCTCAACTGGTGGAGTATTAGAAGGAGGTGGGGGCAAGTTATCTGTTACTTTTATGCTTGGGAGATCACCTACCTTTCCTTTACCTTTATCCTTATCCTTTTTATAGACTCTGAAAGTCTTTGGTCATTTAAGTTCTTCTTTCTTTTCCTTCTCCACAAAGAAGATATCCCATGTGTCTGTTGTTTCTTCAGATATCTCATTCACTCTTCTAGCCATTAAAGCTACATGCCAGTGACCGGTAGAAAATATAGTCCCGTTTGCCTCACTTATCAGTTCATCAATTTCTTTTGCTGACTTTACTGGATGAACTGCAAGCAGTTTTTCTACCTTAATCTTTTTCTCCAGTTCCACAATTGCTAACCTTTTTGCATCTAATCTTTTGTACAAGTCACTTGGTAGATCATATACAACTTCTATAAAAAAATTCTTGTATATGTCTAAGTGTAGAATAACACTGTTTTCTATACTTTCCTTTTCTTTATTTGAAAAAGTATTATACAATTTGTTGACATTTGACAAGTTTCCATCTTCAGTCATCTCATTTAGAAGATTGTCTAAGGGAAGGATAACTTGTTTTTCCTTCTTCTTCCTTGGGGTCATTTTCCTTGCCGGAGGCCTCACTGCCTATTGTTTCTTTCTAGCTTTCTTGGGTACAGGAGAGGGTACCAGTGAGGGTTTTCTTTTTCTTTCTACCCTTTTGAATTATGTCGGTATTTCATTGTCAGAGGAGGTAGCAACCAGTGAAAGACGTGCTTCTAGTTGTATCCCTTCCAAGTCGCTCTCCTTGATACTAGTAATATTTAACAAGTCTTCCTTGATTTCTTTTGCTTGTCTTGTTGCTTTTCTAACTGTTTGTTTTATTTTTTTTATTCATTTCACTGATTGAACTTTGCTTTCAATAGTTTCAGCATTTCCAAATACTTCTTCTATAGGTTCTTTAGGAGCTTCGAGTAAGGCTTTTGCATATGTTTCTATTATGTTTTCATCTACCTCATAACCCATCTCTATAACCCAAATTGTTCTTGGAACCACTGCCTCCATCCAGATTTCATCCTTCTTTATAACAAAGCATATCTCCTTTTGGCATTTATCAACTATGGTTTGAGATAGTCTTTCCCTAGTCTTAATTCTAGCCTTTAATGCCTAAAAGTGTTCAATTATGTTCTTTTCCCTATCATCTCCCATGCCATTAAGAATGTCCAAAAGTTGTTTTCCTACTGGTATGTCAAAGCTAAATTATTTTCTACCTATACCGGGAACTTTCTTGGTGATGTACAACAATAGACATATAAGTAAGTTACCAAATCTGAATGTGCCTTTCTTGTCACCCTTAATTTTTTCAGATTGTCAATTAGTTCATCTTCTAACCATTCATATATGTCAATCTTTGCATTACTGTTTACCATGTCATAAGCACTCTTGATACATAAACTAGAAACAGATTTTAATCTATTAGCATGTGTAGTCTTGTATCCTAGAATCATGCTAATGAATCTTACATTAATATCCTTCACATCATTTACTCTTAAGGATCTGTTATCATGTGTTGCACCAGTTAGGGTCATTACAGTGTTGTTTGGAACCTTTTTAGTCTTGTTGGGTCTGCTACTGGTGGAAGGTAATCCTGTCACTGCCCTAACTGCTTCTCTTGTTATCTTATGGATGGAATCTAGCCAAAAGAACTCCCCATGAACTCTGCTCAATACAATCCTTATAAATTCTTTGGGAAAATCAGGAATGCTAAGTATCTCCACAAAACCTAGGGTTTCAATTATCTTGTGTTCCGTCTTTACATTACCATTTTCATCACAAATTATAGTCATATACATGTTCATAATCTCATCAGCACCAAGTTCTTCAATATGAAAATGTATGTAAATCCTAGGGTCTTCAGCATATACAACTCCTTTGGGTATTTTAGAAAATGCTCCTAGGGTATCATCCTGCTTCACAACTTTGGGAACGATTTTAAATACGGGCCTAGGGCATTTAACCACTTCATTTATTGTAGGATTTACAATGAATTCAGGTGTAGAGGAGGAAGCCATTGTATAAATACCTTAATCTACCTTTAGGTTTGAATTCTTGAATGATTTGCTTCACTTCTCATTGTGGATACCTTCGCTTGGGTTTTTCATGCTCTAAGGAAGTTTGAATGCTCAGTGAATGAAAAAGAGTGAAAAACACTTGCTTTATAATGTCATTTCCTTCAACTACCACAATAAATGTCTATCGGTTAAGTGAAACTTAACATATCTTCTGGTAAAGAAGTAATTCAACTTCTCACCATCAACTGAGGGTAAACTAGCATGTTTTTCAAATTGTTGTCATATCTCCAAAAGGTTTCTTTTTAGTTAGATAAAGAATCTCCTGTCGGTGGAGTGATACTCTATTCTATCGATGAAGGAATAGCTTCATTAACATTTTGATCTTACTTTCTAATCCATTGTTTTGAGAATTCTTGCTTTACCTCTTCAGCCTTCTCTTTTCCTTTCAAACTAGGTCCTTTGTTATTTGCCAGTGATGCCTTACTTCTACAAAATTTTGTAATATGTCTAATCTTGTTACAAGCATAACAAGTCACATTGTTTTTCTGAATAGCTTTTCCATATCCTATGCCAGTATGTGTTCTGCATTGATTAGATAAGTGTCCAAATCTTCCTCAAACATATCATCTTACATTCATTCTGCAATTTTATGAGTTATGACCAATTTTATTGCATTTAGAACATTGACCAGTGGGTGCATTAGTGTTCTAATAGTTTCTAGATCTACACTGATTTTCTCTATTACCATACTTGTTAGAGTTAAATCATTTCCCATTAAATTTGTAAGCATCAGGTTGTCTTACTAGTTTACTATGATCATGATTGTTTGTAGTACCAGAGCTTTCACCAACTTCAAATCCAAGGCCATTAGTATCTCCATCAGGTTTCTAATTTTTTAGCATGTTATCAAGTTCCTCTGAACTTTTCTTGAATTTCTCTTTGTGTTAATTTGCAGCAGCTAACTCATTTTCCAAGATTCCCTTCTATCTCAAGAGTTCAATTCTGTCATTTTGTGTATGCATCAAATTTGTCTTCAACATATCATTTTCATGACTGAGTCTTGTGTTTTCATTTATAGCATCATTTAGTCTTCTAACCATGTCATCTTCATTCTTCTTTCTGTCTTCAATGTCTTTACAAAACCTCATAGTCATATCTTACATCTTATTCCTCATAGTACTCTTTTCCTGTCTCAACTTGTTCACAACGTCATTAAGAGTTTCTTTTTCACCATCATCATTCTGCATCTTCTCATAAAGTTCTCTTCTTTTGTTCCTAGCAATAGTGATATTTTCTTGAAGTCCTTGAATGATTTCTTATGCAGTCTTCAAATCATCTTCAAGTTTCATATTCTTCAAATTTTCTGCATCATAATCTGAAAGAGCTATTTCCAATTGCTTTCTCAAATTTTCCTTCTGTACTGGTGTCAGAATCTTCCTCAATCTGTTAGACTTTTGAAAATAGAGGACCAAGATATGATACCAATTTTTAGGATTCTCAAAGATACTGAGAGGGGGGGGGTGAATCAGTATCTAACCGGTTAATGGATTTTTTGAACTTATTAAGCAAATTGCATTCCAAAATAGTGTATTGGTAAACAAGAATTAATGCAGTACATAAGAACATTATACACAACATAGAAAGCCCACCATAACACAATATTTTTGGCGAGGAAACCTGGTGTGGGAAAACGTCGGTGGGATTTGTGACCCACAATATTCACTCACTAGCCAATAAATGAATATTATTTACAATATGTGGTGCCTGCACATGCAGGAAGGCTCACTGCCTAGAGCTCACTGCTTAATTACAAAAGGAAGTCTCACTGACTTATAAAAGTGGATTATAAAAATCCAATGTGATCTACAACTACAAAAAGAATCTTCTATGCCAGGTTCAGTACCAGTTTAAGCTCTTACAACAACCATAAACCTTACTTCAATATTCACTCATCATATCCATCTATCATATCCTATTCCATGCTACTTACAAAATGATCTTCAAGATCTCATACTTATATGAGTCTTATTACAATATGCCATGTCGGCTTACAAAAAGATATTACAATTAAATACATTATACAATAAACAAAATCCTCTCGGCTAGGGTGTCGATAATCATCTTTGTTGCTGCCGATAAACTATCTACTGGTGTAGAGTCTGTCGGTGTCGGTGCCATAGGATTGCAAGGTTGCCATCAATGACAATACCTTCAATCACCTACAATTTCTCATTGGAGTGTGTATTTGCCAACAGTTATGTCTGCATTATCAGAGAGAGGTAATTGTGTGAACAAAGATATAATATCATTCAATGAAGGGTTGTGAAGGTTTTAGAGTTGCAGGGAAGACATCTATGCTTAATCGAAACTGTATCAAAAATTAGGAGATGTTATTTTTAGAGTTCATTTTCTTCGGATTGTAGTCTGATGTTTATGTAAGCTAGTGAGACTTCCCTTTTGCGATGAGCAGCAAGCTCTAGATGGTTGGCCTGATTGCAAGTGCAATCCCCATTGTAATTATTTTACATACTACTGTAGAATTATTATCTGACTGTGGGTAGGGTTTCCCACCATGGTTTTTCCCTTTACCAAGTTTTCCACGTCAAAATATTGGTGTTATGTGATCTATGCTTTCATGCTTTGTCTTTCACTGTGTTGTTTATATTGTGCTCTGGTAAATGGTTTATAATATGCATTATTTTTTTAATTTGTGTAAAACTGATTCACCCCCCTCTTAGTTTTCCCTGGCTTATTATTGGTATCAGAGATTCTAACAATTGGTATTAGAGCAAGGTCCTCTCTACAGAAGCTTAACCACTTGAGGAGATTTGATTTTGTCAACTTCTACATTTAATCCCTACCGGAAGGAGAGTCCCAGATTTGATGGTACGGATTATAAAATATGGAAGGAGTGAATGAAAATTCATTTGAGATGCCTTGGAGTTGAAGTTTTAGAGATAACAAAGAAAGGGTATATACCTCATGATCCTAATTCTTGAACTCCAACACTTGCTAATGAACATAAGAGAGTTGATAATGATGTCAGAGCGAAAGAAGCATTGTTAAGTGCCCTATCAGATGAGAAGTTGTTGAATGTCATAGAGCTGGAAAATGCAAAAGCACATTTGGTTGAAGCTTGAAACACTTTATGAAGGTGACCAAGTAGTAAAGATTGCAAAACTTGAAGGTTACCTGGTGAGATATGAAACTTTGAAAATAGAAGACGATGAGAAGAGAGTGAATGATATTGTCATGGGAATAAAATGTTGCAGTGGAAATGTTAATGAGGATGAGGTTGTGTCAAAGAATTTGAGATTTCTACCTCCAGTTTACAAAATGAAGGCTACAACAATAAATGAACTCCAGACAATGTCAAATACCCCTGTTACCAGAGATACATTACTTGGGAAGTTGACTACTTTTGAACTTGAAGAACTTGGAGATGAGAGCGCTACTAAAACTGAGACTACATTTAGATGATTTTCCTCCAGCAAGTAGAAGATAGACTAGAATAAGTTATTTGCTAAGTATTTGGAAGACATTGAGAGAGAAGACAAAGAACTTGAAGAGTTGCAAGCCCTGATTTCCAAAAGAATCCCTAAGGGACCGGTTGGAACCACTAATACATTTGGACTAGATTTTTGACTGAGGTTTCCGACTGAGAAGGTATATTGTGGCCAAATTTGATTTTTTTTTGAAAAAATGCTCGCATTCATCGTAATTCCGATGGTAATTTCCCATTTGGTTTCTGTATATGGTGAAAATGGATAACAATAATAACAATATTGAAAGACTAAAATGGATTCAACCACTAAACCCTAGCCTAACAATGAACAAAGATCCACCATAACATATGAAGATAACCTAAGACAATGCAAAATAACTCAAAATCACAAAGATTATACCATCACATGTCCAATAGGGTTTTGATCTCCATTCTTCCTATCTCCATTGATCTTGCTTGATATATTTGCTCTCAGATTTTTATATGCACAAGAGCTCAATAAAGAACGGAATGTGGTTGCAAGTGGAATTGTAGTGTAGCAAGTTGCATGAAAGATCATTAGCATGAGTGATTAGGGTTTGACAATGAAGAAAGCATCTCCTTAAATAGAAGACACAATAAGAAATGGAGGGTTAAGATTGAGAGGTGTAAAAAGAGAGGTCGGCTAGGATTAGAGGGTAGGTATAAGAAATACCAAAATAATGAAAGGGGTAGGTAGTGTAGGAAATAAGAGATGAATGACATGTGTCATGGGTGGAAAAAGATAATGAATTAATTAAATAAATAAAGATTTATTTAATTAATAGAAGAAGTAGGACAATTAAATAAATAAAATATTTATTTAATTTAGGAAAGGGATAATTTAAATAAATAAATGTATTTATTTAAATGTGAAATAAGGCTAGAAGAGGATAAATGAATTAATTAAATAAATAAAGATTTATTTAATTAATAGAAGAATTAGGCTTAGATAATTAAATAAATAAAATATTTATTTAATTAGACATGACAATTTTAGGTGTCTACATTTTGCCCCTCTTTGAGACAATGCGGCTTGTCGCGTTGTTTCAAAGAAGATAAGATGAACTGATACAGAGTTGCCCCAAGATGGGAATTATATGCCCCCTCGAGAGATTGAATGAAAATGTCTGAAAAGATTGCAGACAATCTCTCGATAAGAAAGATGGGATAGAATGGGTTGAGCGAATAAAGTGACAAAGTCACGGGATGAAGAAAACTGACCCGGGAAATGAAGACGAGGGCTAGGGTAGGCTATAAGATAGGCCACGGGCAAAAGACATCCTCATTGTCGTCTACACCCTTAGAAGATCACAGTGCAGAGCGAGAAAAGAGCAGCAGCAGTCAGCAGCGATGGCATCCATTCATAGATTCGACCGTGTTCGTCGATTCCAGCGACCAGCCGATGCAGGCGAGCCGGTAAGTACCTGAAAACCTCCTCGTACTTTCACGCATTTCGAGTTTTGTCATAAATGCATGTTTAGGAGCAATAAATGCGCTAGGAATAGGATATTTAAAAAGTGCAAAAATGCGCAACCGCGTCTGTGTCAGTGCCAGGCGCGTTTGTGTCCAACAGGCGCGTCTGTGTTGGGTCCAGGCGCGTCTGTGCCTGGAACCGCGTTTGTGTTGAATGCGGACGCGTTTGTGAAATGTAGCAGCGTCTGTGATTTTTAGAAGCGTTTATGTCATGTAGGGACGTCTGTGTTCCCTGGTCGCGTTTGTGTCTGTCATAGGCATGTTTGTGTTCAGAAAACGCGTCTGTGTTGCAGAGGCGCGTTTATGCAGTCTATAAGCGCGTTTAGGAGTTAAAAGCGCGTTTGCGTGTTAAAAGTGCGTTTGTGTGTTTAAATGCATGGTTTTAGTCTTTGAGGTCATATCGGCAGTTTTGTGATGAACATACGCTGTCGATTGGATAAGCTGCTGAGAGGATACACTCAAGCAGGTCCTCTAGGAAGACTAGGATAGATCAAGGCACTTTGTGATGAACAGAGAGCACCAGGATAGGCAGCACTTTGTGATGAACAGGGAGTGCGAATGTAAGTGACACTTTGTGATGAATAGGGAATGTCACACACGTAGTACTTTGTGATGAACAGGGAGCACTACTAGGATAGATAGCAACACTTTGTGATGAACAGTGAGTGTCACTAGGATAGATAACCAGATGCATTTAGGTAGCAAGTAGCATTTTGTGATAAACAGTGAATGCCACGATAACTGACAAGATTGATTGTATGACTGCAGGAGTATTTGCCGATGTTAGAGTCACGGGAGAGATTCCCGTCGACTCAGAGACTGCGACCAAAGTTGTCGATTCAGGACATGATTTCCATTGAGGAGATGGGTCTCACACATATGCTCTATGTGCCCGAGTTTCGGGCAAACATGGGGTTGCTGACTGCGTTGGCCGAGAGATGGCACTCGGAGACATGCACGTTTCACCTGCCGATGGGTGAGATGATAGTGACATTGGAGGATGTGTACAGGATACTACATGTCCCTATTGATGGAGAGTTGATTCCCTATGACCGTGACGGTGACAGGGAGGCATTGAGACGGGTGTTCCAGGATCCCGGTTTGGAGATGCGAGCAGGTCATGTAGCCTAGGATACTATGACTGCCACAGGTTTAGCATTGCCGGCAGTTGTTGGGGGAGTCATCAGTGGGTATTTGTGTCCAGATAGGGCCACACGAGGATTGGCAGTGGGCTGGGGAGGGGCCTTGGAGACGCTGATGGCAGAGCACACTAGGTATGCATGGGGGCCATGTGTCCTGGCACATTTGTATTATGAGCTGCATCAGTTTGTGTACCACGGATCAGTGGGTTTGGGCTGCGGCGTGACTCTCTTGCAGGTGTGGGCCTATGAGCACCTTCCCATCACACGGCCCATTCATTTCAGAGGCAGAGGACAGGGACGGAGTTTCGTGCACCTGTATGACATGATCACATCCCAGCCTCGGATTGGGAGATTGGAGCATTGGAGGCGAGTCATTGATGATATAGACATGGTCATCTGGAGGCCGTACCTAGGGTGCGAGGAGTGGGAGGACGACGCGCTGGAGCTACCCTATGTGTTCAGGAGCAGGTATCTGATTAGGCGGACGCCCTATATTCTGGAGAGGCAGCTTGTTGATAGGGTGTGCAGGCAGTTTGGGCGGATCCAGCGGATGCCACGGGACTCGGGCATGTATGCCCGTACGGTCAGAGATCAGGTGCAGTTTGGCCCACTGCTATCATATGATCAGGCGGTGACGCAGCTAGCGGAGATGATGTCGATGCCATGGGACATGTGGCCAGAGGTAGATGATGCAGGGATGGACGCAGAGTACTCTGCGTATTGGGCAGAGCATCCATTTCCCAGATTGACAGATCCGGCAGAGCCACTGGATGGAGAGGGTGGAGGAGATGATGATGATGGAGGAGGGGATGGAGGTAGGGGCCGGCGGAGGCGGAGGGGAGTGGTGGGGGAGAGGCGGGTGGCACCTCGGAGGGAGGGAGGACAGGAGAGAGCAGCTCCGGTGGTGAGAGGACGGGGTGGACTGCCCCTACAGGTGCCAGCAGCATAGGGTCCTAGACAGGGACCGAGACAGGTGCAGGCAGAGGGACAGAGATAGGTACAGCCACAGGGACCTATACAGGCACAGGGACAGGTGCAGGCAGAGGTTGAAGGACAGGCACCTGTAGGGGAGGAGCCACAGGCAGAGGCGGAGAGTGGAGACTCTGAGGAGGATGAGGTGTTGAGGCTGCAGGAGATTTGCCAGGGCCAGGCAGATGAGATTGAGGATTTGGTGCGGGAGAGAGACCACCTCAGGATCAGGGTCAGAGACACAGAGCGGGAGAGGGATCAGGCCATCCAGAGATACACAGAGGCCGAGACAGCTCTGAGGGCAGGGAGGCGAGCAGCAGAGGATGCAGGGGCAGGCTACGCATATGTTTTGCGAGCCGGAGAGGAGATCGCCTACTGGAGGGATCTATACTATGCAGCCGTGCCAGCAGATCAGCGGGCTAGGAGCTTCCATAGATCGTCGCGCACAGTGACGGCTACGGGAGGGAGTCGCAGGAGATAGGCATCCAGCGATGGGGTCATGGGGCCTCCACCACCACCAGAGAGACAGGGGGATCCTGGGGCGGGGCCATCTATAGCTCAGACTCCGTCGAGGAGAGGCGGCTCCGAGGGAGGGAGTTCCTCATAGCTATAGTGGGCTCCCATTGTATTAGTATATGTACCATTGTTGTATTGTAGACACCTGCGGGTGATTCTTTTGTAGCCATACGATTCTTTTGACATCATTGTATTATGACACTTTTGATTATATATGAGATGATTCATTTTGCGGCAGCTATATGCATGTGTACCTTATGTGATGAGATGTTCTTATGTGATGCATGTTTTATGATATGGATGCTTATATGATGCAATGCAATATATTTTTGTTCTTTTATGTTGTATATGTGATGCATGATGCAAATGTGAATGTATGTAATGCAAATGAATATGATAATGCAAATGATTATTTACATAATGAAAATGTGAGATGTGCTAACATGTGTTGTATGCAGGATGTGATGCAATTGTGATATCTATATGTATGTATGAAATGCTTATATGTGGTGATGCAGGTGCAACGACATGAAATGCAAATGTTTTTGGTGTGTCATTATACTCAGTCATGTGATAGCGGGCTACGCGGACTCGAGAAGGACAATGGAAGTCAATCAAGAAAGGGGGATGGAAGACAGAAGATATGAACGTGAAAGAGCTTCTTGTGCGTTATCATCATTGAGCTTATTATGGCAAAAATAGGTTATGACAATCGAGGCATTTGTTCGGCCCAGAAAGTCATTGTACCTGTTTGCATGGAGATAAGACAGTCACAAACAAGGAATGCCCCAGTTCATACTAGACTCACAGTGTCCTCATATCCTTGGACAAGTCATAGCATTACTAAGAGACAATCCACAGACAGCAAATGCAAATAGGTGATGATACCCCATCCTTGCCTTTCTAGTCAAAGACATCCTGGAGATAGAATCTCTAGTCAAAGACATCCTGGAAAAGCTAAAAGACATGTCACCAAAAGATAAAATCAAAAGAAAACCAAGACTCGACACCAACATCCACTGTAGTCCTCAATTTTAGTGTCTCTTGTCACTTGTATAAGTCATGTTTGATTGTGGTCACAATGTTCACTTTCACAAAAAGGATAGATTAACACTTAACCATATGTTGTCTGAGTCTGTTGAAAGATTTGATTTTGTTGAAGCTCATTGTTGCTGCTGTGTCTCATTTGAAACTGACTGAATCCATGAAACTGATACTTTATTGTGGAGAAGATAGAACTTTATTGCGGATCTGTGATGCAGATGCTGCTTTATTGTGGATTGTGCGCAGATAGACTTGAAGGAAGCTGAAAGAAACCGTACTTCTCGAAACATGTGATGTTCTCAGTTCCACACCCATTACTAGACGTAGGATTGGCCGTAGTCACAGATAGGATCCGATTTATTATGGATGGAAAGGGAGTGAAAAGGGAGGGTTATGGATGGCTAACCAATCTTAGGTAGATCAATAACAAGCCATGATTGGAATGGGTAAGTTTATTATGGATGAATTGGTCGTGAGTGTGTGCAAAGTGAAAGGATGAAAGTGAATCCTGAAGGAGGGAGGAGCAAAGTCCCTACGCATGGCACTGGTGACCCAGTTTTCACCATGGTACTTGCCCAGGGCGCCACCGAAGTGGTTTTCACCGTTGGACGAAATTATTTCTCTTTACTTTTTTGGATTTTTCAATTTTTTTTGTTGTCACAAGGCGCCTGTTGGCCAGGTTTTCACCATGTAACGATTTTTTTGTTTTATAATTTTTTTGTATTTTTGAAATTTTTGATTTTTTTTGTATTTTTGAATTAGGATATTCCAAAAGAGCTTATGTGTAGAACCTGCGAAGGTGCATGCTGTTGATAGGATCCTCCAAAGGTTCACCTTCTGTAGTTGAGAGCTGATATGCCCCAGATCCATATACCACTGTGATGATGTAAGGACCAAGCCAGTTGGGTTCAAATTTGCCCTTCTTATCTCTGTCTTGCTGATTCTTGGGGTTCTCTTTGAGGACTAAGTCACCTACCTCAAATGTGCGAGGCTTGACCTTGTGATTGTAACTGCGACTCATTCGTTGTTGGTAAGCCTTGAGATGATTAAAAGCAGTGTGTTGTCGTTCCTCCAGCAGTTCTAGTTCTTGTAAGCGAGAGACCCTGTAGTCTTCATCGTTGATTATGTTTCTCAAGGAGACCCGTAAAGAAGGTAACTCGACCTCAATAGGCAAGATGGCTTCAGCACCGTCGACAAGTGAGTAGGGTGTAGCTCCTGTAGGTGTACGGACACTTGTGCGGTAGGCCCAAAGTGCGAGATTGAGTTGGACATGCCAGTTACGGCCAGCGTCGTCGACTGTCTTTTTAAGGATTTTGAGAATTGTTTTATTAGACGCCTCAGCTTGGCCATTACCTTGGGGGTAGTATGGTGTGGAGAAACGATGAGAGATATGGAAGCGCTCACAGAGTTCACGAACATCCTGATTCTTGAAAGGACGCCCGTTATCGGTAATAATGGAAGTAGGAATTCTGTATCGGCAAATGATGTAGTTCAAGATGAAGGTAGCAATTTGTTTCCCAGTAACTTGTGTGAGAGGTACGACTTCAATCCACTTTGTGAAATACTCTATGGCTGTGATAATGAATTTATGTCCATTGGAAGAAGGAGGGTGAATCTTGCCTATGAGATCGAGTCCCCATTGACAAAAGGGCCAAGGAGACGCAAGTGGTTGTAGTTCCTGTGCTGGTGCATGTATAAGGTCTCCATGAATTTGACACTGCTTACACTTCTTGACAAACTGATATGCATCTTTTTCCATAGTAGGCCAGTAGTATCCAGTCCTGATGAGTTTCTTAGCCAAGGTAGGACCACTAGTATGCGGACCACATATCCCTTCGTGCACTTCTCGTAACGCAATCTGAGCTTCGTCACTCTCTAAACATCTAAGGAGGGTGCCATCTAGACCTCGTCGGTATAGGATATCAGCTAGGATAACGTATCGGGAGGATTGGCGAATGAAAGTGCGGCGTTGGTTGTTCGATAGATTGGGAGGTAAGCTATTGTCGCGAAGGTATGTGAATATGGAACCATATAACTGGGATTCAGGACCAACAACACATATCATTTCCATAGGAGTGATCTCATATGACGGAATCAGCAGGTTGTCTACTAGGAACTCATAGCGAGTCTCATTTTGCGGTAGATCAATGAGCGAAGCAATTGTAGCCATGGCATCAGCAGCGCGATTCTGTTCTCTTGGTATCTGCTCAAACTCTATCTTTGCAAAGTGGTGTTTCAGATCATCTACCAGTTGTTTGTAAGGCATTAGCTTTTCATCTTTTGTTTGATAATCATCAGTTGCTTGACGGATGACAAGTTGAGAATCGCCAAAAACACGAAGTTCCTGGATCTTCCACTGAACTGCAATTCTTAGCCCCGTTGTTAATGCCTCATATTCCGCTATATTGTTGGTGCAAGGAAATGATAAGCGGTATGACTTTGGTATAGAATCACCTTGGGGAGTTATAAAGAGTATACCCGCTCCTGCCCCATGCTGTGTGTATGAGCCGTCAAAATATAATTGCCATGGCTTTGCTGGTGATATTGTTAGAATGGAATCATCTGGAAATTCTGACTGTAGAGGAACATCATCTATCATGGGAGCATCTACCAGTTGATCTACGATGGCTTGTCCTTTTATGGCTTTTCTGTCCACGTATTCAATGTCGAATTCACTCAAAATCATTACCCACTTGGCCAGCCGCCCAGTAAGTGTAGCTTTGTTGAGCAAATATTTTAGTGGATCAATTCTGACAATCAACTTAGTCTTGTGAGTGAGCATATAATGTTGTAATTTTTGTGAAGAAAAGACCACAGTGAGACATGCACGCTCAATTGGTGTGTAGTTCAGCTCATATCCCACCAATGTGCGACTGATATAGTAGACTGCTTTTTCCTTGCCGTCAGGTATTTGCTGTGCTAGGAGTGCCCTCAGTGCTGTTGGAGTAGCTGATATGTAAAGTAGCAATGGTTGATCTGGAATTGGTGGCATCAAAACTGGCGGGTTCAAAAGATAGTCTTTGAGTGCCTGAAAAGCCTGTTGACAGTTCTCATCCCATTTGAACTTGATGTTTTTGTGTAGCAGGTGCTGGAAAGGGTTACACTTATCTGCAAGTTGTGCTATGAATCTTCGTATGGATTGGAGTCTCCCTTGTAAAGATCGAAGTTGACTGATATTCTTGGGTGGTGGCATGTCCAAGATAGCCTTGACTTTTGCTGGATCAGCTTCTATTCCTCTTTTAGACACAATGAATCCTAGGAGCTTCCCAGAGGTTACTCCAAAGACACATTTCTTTGGGTTTAATCTTACCTTGTATTTTTCTAGCCTATCAAAAGCAACTGAAAGTATGTCCAAGTGTGTATTTCTGTCTATTGATTTAACCAAAAGGTCGTCAACATAATCTTCCACCGTTACATGCATGAGATCATGAAAGATAGTGGTCATCGCTCTTTGATAAGTGGCGCCTGCATTTTTCAGCCCAAAGGGCATGACATTCCAGCAGAAGGTTCCCCATGGACAAGTAAATGATGTTTTATGTTGATCTTCGGGTGCTATCCTGATTTGATTATATCTAGAAAATCCGTCCATTAAGGATAACATCTCATGGCCTGCTGTGAGATCAACAATTAAGTCAATGTTTGGTAATGGGAAATCGTCCTTTGGACAAGCCTTGTTGATATCTCTGAAGTCTGTACATATTCGGATGCTGCGATCCGGTTTGCTGACAGGTACTAAATTGGAAATCCATTCAGGATAATCAATTGGGCGTATGAATCCGACATCCAATAATTTCTCCAGCTCTACCTTGACTAGCAATGCCACCTGTGGATGCATTTTCCTTAATTTCTGCTTTACTGGTTTTGCCCCCGGTTTGACTATTAAATGATGCATCACCAAATCCGGGTCTAGCCCAGGCATATCCGCGTAAGACCATGCGAAGTTGATTTGTCGTCCCTTAAAGAAGCTTATGAATTTTGCTCTCTCGGCCTCTGTCAATGATTGAGCCAAAAATATGTTGTGTGGAACCTCTGCTATACCAATGTTTGTCTTTATAGTCTCCTCTACCAACATGGATGATTTTTCCTCGTATGATGCTGGGAGAATGTCAAGCCTTCCATCTTCGGGTGCCTCAGAGAGGTTTTCACCCTCAGATACGTCCTTTCTTTTTACTTTTTCGGAGTCAGATAGCGCCACAGTGTGGTTTTCGCCATAAGACCCTTGTTTTGTTTTTATTTTCACATTTTTGCGACTAGAAGGCCCGACACCCTCACCAAAGTATGCCATGTTATTAAGCTCTATGGCGTATCCTGCTTTATGGTCTCCAAGAGGAAGATCATTGCGAATGCCAAGATAATCGACAATAGCTTCGTCATTTTGAAATGTATCAAACTGTGCTGGTCCGTCCTGATCCCAGTCAATGAGTTGGGGGTGAACGAGGGGAAGGTCTTTAGTGTTTTCAGAGTTCGCAAGGCTAATAGTGAAGATGTGGTTATATTCAGGTATGTCAAGATAGTCATCGAGGTCGTCAATGGCACTCTCCTCATCAGTTTCGATCGTGAGTGAGTCCAAATTATCATTACTAGCAGCACCCTCAGGGACAGGTATCCTCATCCTATGTGATCTTGACCTAGGGCCTTGAAACGAATCTTGTGCGGGATCCTTATGGGTTGGTTCTTGACCAACTCTGAATTTCTTGTAAAACTCCTCCTCCTCTGTAGGTTCCTCTGGCTCTCTAAATGTCTCGTTGAGCTCATAGTCGCTGGAGGATTTGTCTGAACCCCATTCCCATTCGTTGGAATCTGTAGAATAGTCATCTTCTTGTTGGACTTCAGCCACTTTGACTCGCCATATCTGTTTTGTTCTTTTATTTTGAATCTTGGGATTTAGAAAACCAAGCCCCTTGGAGCGTTCCCTTCTTGTAGTTAGCTCAGGTTGTAAAGGCTCCATGACACCTTCTTTGCGTAGTCCAAGAGGACTTTTTCCATCATACCCAAATCTTTGTAGAATTTTGAAGCCTTTGCCATAGTTCTTACAGGGTATTATAATCTGGTCATGTGTTTCCTCTTCAACATCCTTATAGAGCATTTTATATAAATTTTCTTCTTCTAATTCGCCCCATTTTTGAAAGATGGTAGGATCCCATTTGAGAATCATGATGGAGATTTTCTTGTTTGGATGTGGCCTCCCATATTCCTTGGGAGAGGTCATGACTTGTCGTAAAAACATTGTTTGATTCAAAGTGTATTCTCCCATGCCTTTGTCTTGAAACTTGGCTCTAAGTTCACCTTGTTTGGATGTCGAGGGCTTTAATGACTCAGGATCAATATATGCTGAAGAAGGAGTAGCCTCTTGATTGCTGGGAATGATAGTCTCAGTATGTGATCTCAAGTTATTACAATATATGAATGGATTTGGATCACCATTGACGGTTACCTCGGCTCCATTGTGAGGAAACTTTATGCATTGATGGTATGTTGATGGGACTGCCCTCATTTCGTGAATCCACGGACATCCTAGCAATATGTTATACGTGAGATCTAGATCTAGGACTTGACAAACCACATCCTTTGTGACTGGCCCTATTCTTAATGGTAAGGTGACCGTGCCCTTGGACGAACGCTCTTCATCATCATAGGCCTTAATGGTGATTTGGTTTGTAGAATTCACAGCTTTGTCAGAATATCCCAATTGTCTTATGGTACTCAAGGTACAAATGTTAAGACCTACTCCTCCATCTATCAGGACTCGCTTTATTCGGTGTTTATGTATGAAGGCTTCAACATGTAGAGGTGCATTATGTGGCTGACTTATGGAGGCGTCATCAGCTTCTGTGAATGTGAGGGAGTGTGGAACGGATAGGTATCCCACCATGGCTTGAAACTGGTCCACGTTCAGATCAGTAGGGATGGCAGTATCTCTCAAGATTTTGTCAAGGATAGCTTTATGTGCAGGAGATATACGTAAGAGCTCAAGAATAGAGATGAGTGCAGGGGTCTTCCCTAGTTGTTCTACAAGGTCGTACTCAGGCTTGATTGATGAAAGATTGGTATTCTTAGTGGAGGTACCTGGCAATGTGATCTTACCTCGATGGGTTGTAACATGACATTCAGAGGTAGATGCAGACGAGGATCCCACACCTTTTAGGACAATTTTGGGTCTCTGAGAAGAATTCTCAGGATTTTTGTTCTTGATGGTAATAGTAATGGTAGAAATATGATTGTCCATTGAGATGTGATTGATAGTAGAATCATAATTGTAAGATGCTCTAGTGTAATTGGCTTGATCATCTGTGACTTTGCCTTTTCCCTTGTCATGTTTTGGGAATGGTTCCTTAAACACCTCATGCTCTTGGTTAGATGAATGTCCCTCAATCTCAATATCTCCTCTGTCAATGAGATCTTGTACAATGTTTTTCAATCGATGGCAATTACTTGTCTTATGACCCTTGCTCTTATGAAACTCACAAAATTCATCATCATTCCACCAATTCGGTTTTACCTTTGGTTCATATGGAGGAAAATCTGGAACTGTAATTACTTTGTTTGCTACAAGCTTTTTGAATACTGATTCAAGTGGTTCTCCCAATGGAGTATACTTCCTTCGTGGTTTAGCAGCCGTTTGATTGTTCACTTGATTGTTGGTAGAACTTGATCCAGAAAAGACGAACTTTGGTCTTACTGTGTTGGCATCAACAACACCATCATTAACTGTGTTCTTGTTCTTGTTCCAAAACTTTGGTTTGTCCTTTCCCTTAAAGTCCTCTTTGTTTTCTTTGAATAGTTTGATAACTCCTTGTTCAATTAAGACCTTTTCTGTTGCTAGGCCCTTTTCAATGACATCCTTGAATGTAGACAAACAAGCTTTTTTGAGATCATAGCCAATAGCTTTATTAACATTTTGTGTGAACATCTCCACCATTTGTTTTTGCGGAATTTCGCAAGAGCATCTGCTAGCTAGGTTTCTCCATCTTTGTAAAAATGATGCAAAAGATTCTCCTTCCTTTTGTTTAGTATTGCACAAGGTAGTAACTGAGACATCTGTTTCTATGTTGTAAGAGAAATGCTGAATGAATGCTTCTGCCAAGTCGCCCCATGACTTAATACCGGGAGGTAATTGAGAAAACCATTCCATCGCTTGATCGCCTAAGCTCTGTGGGAACAACCTCATTAAGTATGTTTCTTCTGCGGCTACCTCAATGCAAGCTGTGAAGAATTGTCTTATGTGTGCCTTGGGGTCTCCTTTTCCTCTATATTTGTCGAATTTTGGTGTTACAAAGTGTGGAGGAAATGGAGGCATTGGAATGCTCTTATCGAAGGGATAAGGGCATATATCTCTCATAGTATATGTAGGTTTTGGTGTACTCATGTCCTCCATTTTCTTTTGTAAATCTCTAATTTGTTGCTCCAAATTATTCTTGGGAGGAGATTGATTTCTTGTTGCATACCCCATGTTTGAAACACCCATTTGAGGAGGAGCTTGTTGCATATATGGATGATACTGATCATAGACATGTCCATATGGAGGTCTATATTGTTGCGACATGTATGGAGCATTTGGCATAACTTCTTGTTGGGGAACCCCATATCTATTTTGTGTGTATAAACCATATTCAATAGGCCTTTCATTTTCCATTGTGTTGCCCCCAATTTTGACATGGGGTCTCCTTGTGTCAAAATTTTGAGGATGTCCTTGAGTATCCACTTGTTTTGATTGATTCATACCTTGAGCATGTGATTGAGCATAAGGCCTCCATGATGGTCCTTGAGTGTAAGTATCATATGTTTGAGCTTGTGTATGTGGGATTGCTGGCTTTTGAAGCAAAGCTGATGGTGACTCCGGCATCATATTATTCGGTCCTCTATTTCCTCCACTATTTGGTCTCCTTTGATCCATGTTGGGTTGAATTTGTTGTGAAGGTCTACTTTCCATAAGTTGAGATAAGTTAAAATCATGCGGTATTTTGGCTCCACTTTGTGCCATCATGTTTAAAAAGTATTGACGATCTCTCCTCATTATCTCTTCAACCAATCTATTGAATTGAGGATCCATTATAGATTCTTGTATGTCTGCTGATAGTATTGAAAAATTGTCCACGGTATCATTGTGTGTAGCATTGTTTATAGTGTTTGCGCTTTCCACATTTGGATTGTGTCTATAAACATTCATGTCTGTTAATGTAGTGTGCTCAAGATTGTAGAATAGATCATTGTCATACTCATAAGAACTCATGTTTATGGATTCTTGAGCTTCTTTAGCTATTCTCCTAGATTTTTGAAGGCGGGTTTCAACCATGAACTAGGTGTTAGACCAATATGTGAGAGACTAGACGAAAATGACAAGAGTATGGAAGACCAAGAGTTGTATGGAGTGTAAATGAATCTTGAGATGTACTTGCAATGTTCAAAGTGTAAGACCAAGTATGTAAGTAGTAGAGTAGGTGTGACTTCCAAAGAGAGGATAGTTTCTCTTGATGAGGTAAGCTGACCTTGACTCTAAGTAAGACCAAATGAGACCAAAGGTAAGAAACCTTGATGAGGGACCACTTAGCAAAGTGTAGTTGTATGTAGTGTGTTGAAAGAGTATAATGAGGACAAGCAAGTGACCTTTTTGACTCAAGTTTAGACAATTGTGAATGTAAAATGAGATATGAAGCAATGATGGACTGTGTAAGACCTTAGAACAGGCTGAATGCTAGATGAAACCTGAAGAGACAACCTAGGAAGCTCAATTATTCCGAAACTGATTTCTCTTGTTTGTGTGACTGTTAAAATTTTCAAATCCTGACACAGACGCCTCTGTATACTTCACAGACGCAGTTTTAAGACACAGACGCTACTCTGTTTGACGCAGACGTGATTCTGAGATTTTCCTGTTGATGTTTGCTGGGACTGTAACAGTGTTTTTGCAATTGTGGACACAAACGCGCCTGTATACTTCACAGACGCGATTCCCAGACATAGACGTGTCTCTGTTCGACACAGACGCTGATAAAAACACAGACGCTATTCTGTACTTCCCAGACGCGTTTAGCCGACACAGACGCGGTTTGAACAGACACAGACGCGTTTTTGTAACCTTAGTGCAATCTTTCCTATCTGTGAATTTGTTTTGCTGTGACCAAATCTGATTTCTCGACTGTTTTTCGTGACAAGAGGACACAGTGTTGATGACCCAATGTTTGCTAGTATTTAGACTCCAAAATGACTCCAAGAAAGTGTGTTGTTTGATGTGAAATTGTTTTGCATACACTTGAAGACACAAAAGACACAATGTTTTGCTGTTTTGTCTTTGAATGTTTGAATGTTTAACATAAGTCAAGCACAATTCTTATGGCTGGCCAAGACAATAGTTGTTGATCCCACATGGGGTTTTACCCCCGAGGCTACGCTATTCAGAGCGGATACTTAGATGCTTGACCTCACTGGCTCCACCCTCGGCACTCACTTCTCGGGTCAGCCAAGCATCAGTCCCCATGAAAACTCCCCATGGCGAACTTTGTATCTCTACTAAGAACCGTATGTGTGTGGGCCGCTACCAGAGGTCCGACCTCCTGCCTCAACAACTAGAAGGATTTGGGCATCTAAAACAAAATGGTGCTAGTAAGGGCATCCGCTCGTGTGGCCATACATGCGGCACTTTCAGCTCTATAAATACAGAAGGCTCCCAGCCGGTAGGGGTTACGCCCTACAAATGATCAAATAAATTTGATCAAACGGGTTTATGGGGAGACATAGTGTCGGTATGAACTAATCAGCACACGTTATTCATAGTTTTCACCATGAATACATTTGATTATAGTGGTTTGGATGAGGTGGGTTTTCCTCGCTACCACTTGGGTCGTTCTCTTCTCACTAGTAGTCCTAATGACCACACGGGAAGACAGGCCCTCTAAAGAGTAAACAAAAAGAGCCTATTGCTCAAGACACAAAAGACAATGATTCAATTTTAGTGCACCAATTGAAGTGTTTGCTAAGCTATGAAAACAAGGCACACAATAAAAATTATAAAACCCTAGCTAAGGCCCTGCAACAAAATTGTTAGTAGTTTGGGTTGTTTCAAATGATAACCCCTTCCTGCAAGCACACAAGTTAGGTAAATTTTTAGAAAACCCAAAAAGACTTTGTGAAAAGGGGCCTTCAACAAAAACGTATTTGCCTCCAAAGCAAGCTGCACAAACCAGGTTAGCTAGATCTGCAAAGGTTAGCCGAAAATAAACCAGATCTGAAACCCTAAGTACAAAATCCGAAAACCCGAATCAAAGAAACTTGAAAAATTTGCAAAACAGAAAGCACAGACGCCTTTATACCAGACACAGATGCATCTGAACTACACAGACGCGGTTCTGTAGTTCACAGACGCGATCAAAGGTCACAGACGCGACTTCCGGACTCAGACGCGATAAGATCAGTCACAGACGCGATTAAAATTCTCAGACGCGATTCTAGAAACCTGCAAAAATAAAAATCTAGCAAAAACACAGGCGCGATTAATGATATCACAGACGCTTCTGAAACACAAAAACGCGATCCGAACACTCGCAGACGCGGAAAAAACCTAAAATGTCGTCGAAATCGTCCGATCTGCAACTTCAAAAATGCAAAATCTGCAACAAAAATGTTAAATGCAAAGGGACAAGAGTCCCACCGGGCGTGCCAAAATGTATATGGTGAAAATGGATAACAATAATAACAATATTGAAAGACTAAAATGGATTCAACCACTAAACCCTAGCCTAACAATGAACAAAGATCCACCATAACATATGAAGATAACCTAAGACAATGCAAAATAACTCAAAATCACAAAGATTATACCATCACATGTCCAATAGGGTTTTGATCTCCATTCTTCCTATCTCCATTGATCTTGCTTGATATATTTGCTCTCAGATTTTTGTATGCACAAGAGCTCAATAAAGAACACAATGTGGTTGCAAGTGGAATTGTAGTGTAGCAAGTTGCATGAAAGATCATTAGCATGAGTGATTAGGGTTTGACAATGAAGAAAGCATCTCCTTAAATAGAAGACACAATAAGAAATGGAGGGTTAAGATTGAGAGGTGTAAAAAGAGAGGTCGGCTAGGATTAGAGGGTAGGTATAAGAAATACCAAAATAATGAAAGGGGTAGGTAGTGTAGGAAATAAGAGATGAATGACATGTGTCATGGGTGGAAAAAGATAATGAATTAATTAAATAAATAAAGATTTATTTAATTAATAGAAGAAGTAGGACAATTAAATAAATAAAATATTTATTTAATTTAGGAAAGGGATAATTTAAATAAATAAATGTATTTATTTAAATGTGAAATAAGGCTAGAAGAGGATAAATGAATTAATTAAATAAATAAAGATTTATTTAATTAATAGAAGAATTAGGCTTAGATAATTAAATAAATAAAATATTTATTTAATTAGACATGACAATTTTAGGTGTCTACAGTTTCGACGAAGAAGGCATTAGCAATGAGAATTTTCTTGTTTTCAAAAAAGTGCTCGAGTTCATCATAATTCTGATGACAATGACCATTACTTAAAAAAAAGATGAGGGGAATTCATTTGTGCATTGCAATCTTGCGTAGGCATCCGTGGTGACTTCAACCCCCAAGAACATCAAACCCGCATCGAAGGCATTTGTGGCATTGCTTGCAATCCTGTGCAGGAGGTAGATTAAAATTGCTCTAGTTTTTAATTTCATGTTGCAAAATAATACATGTGGTAGTTAATTGCCCTAGTTTAATCTTGTAAAACCATAGAACTATGATTGAGGAGTGAGCATTCAATTTTGTAGCAGCAATCCCTTCCTCCCGTATATGTGTCTGTTGATTGTTCACATGAGATTACATCTCTTTGCGGCATCGTATCAAACAATTCACGAGCCTTGTCCACGTTTCCACATTTTGCATTCATGTCAAGCAGGGCATTTGCAAGTACAACACCTAACAAAATTCCTCTATCTGTTATGCTTTGATGGATGTCCATACCCTGTTCCAAAGCTCCCATTTTTGCACAAGTGGGGAGGATGCTAGCAAAGGTTGTTGAATTTGGCTTTATGCCTTCCAATTTCATTTGCTTGAAAGTGTCTAAAGCCTTTTTGACAAATCCATTTTGTGCATATCCAGCAATCGTTGTAGTCCACAAGATAACATTTCTTTAAGGCATTATATCAAACAGTTCACATGCCTTGTCTATGCTTCCACATTTTGCATACATGTCTACCAGGGTAGTTGCAACTACAACATCTAACAAAATTCCTCTATCCTTTATGCTTCGATGAATGTCCATACCCTGTTCCAAATCCCCCATTTTGGCACAGGTAGGGAGGATAGTAGCAATGGTCATGGAATTTGGCTTTACACCTACCGATTGCATTTGCTTGAAAGTTTGTAAAGCCTTCTCAACAAATTCATTTTGTGCATATCCGACAATCATTGCAGTCCAAGAAACCACATTTCTTTGAGGCAATCCATCAAACAGTTCGTGTGCCTTGTCTATGCTTCCACATTTTGCATAAATGCTAACAGAGCAGTTGCAACTACATCTAACAAAATTCCTCTATCTTTTATGCTTTGATGGATGTCCATACCCTGTTCCAAAGCTCCCATTTTGGCACAAGCTAGGAGTACGCTGGCAAATGTAACTAAAGAAATGCAATGATCAGCTCCAAAGACATCAAACCACTACTAACAAAACCGAGAGCCTAAAATATGATAGGGAATAGTGTGAGCTGTCCTATAATAAAATATTTTATTTTCAATTTCAACTAAAACATAATTACTCAGCCATTTAATGTTATTAATAAGTGTTTAATTTATGAAAGAGATAAATTGTTGGCCACAAGTACATGAGTTACTAAATGCACACAAATAAGTGAATTTAATATTCAAAGCTATCTACAATGAATTCAATTCTTGCCCATTAGTCATTTATGTTTGCAATAAGCATCTTTCTTTGTTTTTCTTAATCTTTATTCATACTTATGTGCATATTTTACATTCTATAATTAGGATATCAATTGCTATGGTTGAACACTAGCATGATGTTTGTGTTGTGGTATAGATGCCTGGAAACATAATTATGGGATTGTTATATTATAGAGATCATAAATCTAGATATCGCATATTAGTTCTAGCTCTTCTTGGATTGAGTCTAAAGTTCACATACAGTCATAAAGCCATTATTAGCAGATCTATCCATTTCTAGTAAAGACAATTGAGAAATTCATTTTGATATTGAGAGTTTCTTATCTATTTACCTATTGATCATTATTAAGCCATAATATTTAGGTCTATTTATCTCTCTTGCAAAACCTTTGTAAGTGTCCTACATTGTCCCTACTACTCACTCTTCAATGAAATAGTGGAGTTCTAATAAAGATTTGTTGCACAAGATGGTGTTGACCCTATCAACAAGGCTAGCATGGAAGGCATGTTCAAGCTTCCACTTGTACAACTTACAATAAATGATTTGTTTATAGAAGAAATTCTTGAAATAGGGATACAATCAAAAGACAAGTAAGTACATACAAACCTCCTCAGTTGAAAGTAAAATCTGTGTATAAAAAGAGTACATTGAATCCCAATCCATAAACACAATAGAGATATTGATGGAGACTTAATTGGATGTAGCATGTCGCACCAAAGTTGTTAGAGTATGCTAAGCTAGTACATAATGTTTCCTAAAGCCACATTAGTATTTTACCTAGATCATTATCTACCAAAACTAACTATAGTAATCCTTTTGAGGATTCATTTCATGGTGCTAGACCTTCATTTAGTTCCACTTCTTGTTGGAGAAAAGAACAATTATTTCTTGAGGTAGATGAATATCCCATCAACAAAGGACAAGACCCTTTCTAGAATATAACAAATTCTACTCCAACATAAGATCATGGGGGTTTCACTAGAGATATTGAATAAGAGATAGACTTCTACTACTGCATTAAAAGCATTGGAATGTTCTTCATTTATTGATTTAAACTCTCTATGATGCCAACACAACCAACAAATGTGTAAAAAGTTGTTTGCAATGCATGGATTTTTAGGATTGTCCTTTGAGAAAACAAAATTAAAGTATGGAATCAGGATCTGCTAGCTCCTGAGGGAATCTTGATGAAAAATAACTGTAAAATATTTGGGCAAGCTTATATGCAAAAACTCATGCTTCTCGATGGGTTTATGTACAAAAATAAGCACGAATTAAGTGGTAAAGGGGCTTCTGGAAACAAGAGAGATAGAGAGGCAGTGGAAGTGAAAACTTCTGGTGTTGTTTCTGCTCCATCTCAGAATGGGAATGGCAAAGGTGTTGTAAGAGGAGCTGAAAAGGGTGTTGGAAGAAGTGGGTGTGTTTATATTCCCCCATTTAAGCTAGCTCAAATGATGAAAGATGTGGAAGACAAGAGCAATGTGGAATACTAGTGCATGACATGGGATGCCCTTCAGAAGAGTATCAATGGGTTAGTAAACAAGGTAAATGCATCTAACATCAAGAACATCATTCCAGAGTTGTTTTCAGAGAATCTCATCCATGGGAGGGGCCTATTTTGTAGGTCTTGTATGAAATCCCAAATGGCATCCCCTAGATTTACAAATGTTTTTGCTGCGTTGGTTGTTGTGATAAATACAAAATTTCCTAAAGTTGGTAATCTACTTTTGCGAATAATTATTTTGCAGCTTAAGAGGTCATACAAACGCAATGACAAGCACATGTTGATAGCAGCAGCCAAATTCATAGCTCATTTAATGAATCAACAAGTTGCACATGAGATCATTGCCTTGTAACTTCTCACCCTTTTACTAGAGAACCCCACAGATGATAGTGTAGAGGTTATTGTTGGGTTCATGAAAGAACGTGGTTCTTTGTTGCAAGACCTTTCACCCAAAGGTCTCTATGGGATTTTTGAAAGATTTAGAGGTATTCTCCATGAGGGGCAAATTGACAAACGAGTACAATTTTTAATTGAAGGCCTTTTTTCAATTTGCAAAGCTAAGTTCGAGGGTCATCCAGCTATGCATCCAGATCAGTTAACACATGAAGTTTTCCTAGAAGATGAACTTGATCAAGAAGCTGGTTTGGATGTTTTTAAGCTAGATCCTAATTTCTTAGAGCATGAGGCAAAATATGAAAAACTGAAGAAAGATATCCTTGGAGATGCTTCTTCAGATGAAGTAGAAGGGGAGAATGATTCAGGTGATGATTCAGATGATGATGATGATGATGATGAAGAGGAAGGTGAGGAAGCACTGAGAATATAGGATAAGATAGAGACAAACTTGGTCAATTTAAGACGTACAATTTATTTGACAATCATGTCAAGTGTTGATTTTGAGGAAGCTGGTCATAAGCTACTAAAGATCAAGCTTGAACCTGGTCAAGAGAGAACATACCTTCATTATTATGGTCTTCTTGGGCAAAGATTATGTATGATCAATAAAATTTATGAGGAATTTTTTGATAAGTGTTTTATACAACAGTATTCTATGATACACAGACTGGAAACAAATAAACTGCGTAATGTTCTAAAGTTTTTTGCCCACTTACTTGGCACAGATGCTCTTCCATGGCATTGTCTTGCTTATATACATCTGAAAGAGGAAAATACTACTTCCTCTTCCCGTATTTTTATAAAAATTCTCTTGCAGGAGCTGGCAAAGTAGCTTGGTATATTGTTTCTTAATGAAAGGTTGAATGATCCAACAATGCAGGAGTCTTTTGATTCAATTCCTCCAAAGGACAATCCCAAAAATTCACGATTTGCTATCAATTTCTTTACTTCTATTGGTCTTGGTGGTATCATTGAGAGTTTGCATGAGTATTTGAAGAATATGCCAAGGCTTGTAATGCAGTAGCAAAAGTCTATTCCTGAGTCAGATGAATCTACCTCTAATGACAATTCTTCTAGTTCATTAGGTTCATCAGATTCTGATACATTAGACTCAGATTCTGAGAGTGAAATTGATAGTGAGAGCAGTAAGGAGTCACCAAGAAAGAAAAATAATTCAAAGCATGACAATGAGTATGAAAAAATAAGAAGAAAGAAAAGGGTGAGGGCATCTAACTCGAAGGATGAAAGTGACAGTGAAAAAATCAGAAGGAAAAAGAAAAGGAATTAAAAATCTTTCTAGTCAGTTATTCAAGGCTCCAGTAGACACCATTTTCCTAGACTATGACAAACACAAAAGAATCACTCCCAAGTGCTTTGGTTTTATAACAGATGATTATAAGGTTCTACAATGTTTTCTTCTGTATTTTAATAGCCACGAGTTTTAGAGTTCTGTACTTGACAGGTAATGGATAAACAGTGTTAGGAGAAGAAAATATTGAAAGCCAAGTGCAGATTGTGATAATACTAGATCAATGAATCTTGTTATTTATTGAGTATTTCTTGTTTTCCATGTTGTGTGATGTACCATAAGCAAACTAGAAATTTAAATTCAATAAGATGCTTTGTTCAATGATGATAATTTTTATTTTCTTGCTTGTGAAGAAAGACCATGTCAGACAATATCAACAAACAACAAAATAAGGAGACAATTGCTAGATTGTGGTCTAACTTGAAAAGAAAAGGTGATAGAAAATGTTATTGTCTGTGCAAAATTTGTAAGGGGTTAAAGACTAGAAGAATTCTAATCAAAATAGCTAAGAAACATTGTAGGCTACGTGGTCACATTGAAGGTGGACATGATTATCATCAATTGGTAAGTTTTTCATTATATCGTTTTAACAATTTATATACATAATAAATCACTTGATGATGAGATCATGATCATGGTTTATTTATGTTTATCAATTTTATATAGGTCGAGCACCCCAGAGCACATGGTATGGATCAACACAACTCAAAGAATATGGTTTTCGAAGTTGATGAACATGGAGGTGTGAATATCGAAGCTGAAGATAATGATCCCATGGAAGATGACGACCATGAGCCACAAAACACAATTGAAGATGATGGTACAAATACATTGATCCATGACACATTTAGTACTCATGTAGCTGATCATGATGATTGATAGGTGAGTTTTTGTTACCACCATCAAATATTCTACCTCGCTCATACTGAGAATTATCTGTCGTTATGAAAGATATTGGAATGGAGTATCAAGCAATAGATACTTGTCCCAATGATCATATTATATATCACAAACAACATGAATTTCGAACTGAATGCCCTGAATGTCATATCGGTAGATATCGAACAAATCAAATAACAAAAAGGGTTCCTCGCAAGGTTCTTCGCTATATTCCCATTATTCCACGTATGCAACGATTATTCAAGTGCACTAGCTTGGCACAATTTATGGATTACCATGCATGCAATAGAAGTTGAGATGACATTATTCGAATGCCTGTGGATGGTTCAACATTTATGGACATAGAGGAAAAGTGGCCACACTTTAAAAAACAAACCTCGTAATCTCAGGCTTTCATTGGTAGCGGACGGTGTCAATCCATTTGGAGAGATGAGATCTGTTTACTCAGTGTGGCCTATTTTTGTTATCAACAATAACATTACTCCATGGATGTCAATAAAGAGGGAGAACATAATGTTGGAAATGATTGTTCCAGGTATTTTATCATTTAAATATAGTCGTCTAAATTTAATTATAAATATTGCAGTAAAATGGTCATGATAATTATGTAATGTTTTTGTTCATTCGATTAGGTAAGTATTAAGTTAAAGATATGAATGTATATATCGAGCCTCTTATCAACGAGTTGCTAGAGTTTTGGAATGGTGTCACTATGTATGACGTCTCTAGACCAATATGACAAAGACAATTTCAATTCCATGCAATGCTTCTATGGACAATACACAATGCCCCGAGGCTAACACATTTTTGTGGTATGTTATAGTGTTTAAGTTGTGCATGAACATTATAATTCAAAAAATTATCATATTTAATCCAATTATACATTATCTTGTAGGTCTTCAAACAAAGGGAAAATTTGCATGTCCTGTTTGTGGTCCAAAGATGAAATCTCATCATTCAAAAAGTTTAGGAAAGCAGGTGTTTGATGAGTATAGGCACTTTCTCCACAAAAATCATAAGTATCTGTGAGATTTTGCCAAGATCAAGAGCTCAATGAAATATACAAAATAGAGACATAATATGGGACAAGAATAAACTGTATTCTCATCAATAGAAAATTATCAATAATCAAATTACATATTTCCATACAAAGTAGATGAGCTTGCTTATATAGGCAAGGCTAGGGATATGTGAGCACACAAACATGACATGTGGCTCAATAAGAAACAAGGGTAGGTAGGAAATAGGTGTGGGTAGGTAGGAGAAATAATATAATAGTCCACATGAGGTGGATCACCCACTGAATGTGGAGTGTAACAACAAGATCAACACCATAAAAGGTGGAATTTCTCCTACACACACTATCCCAATGTGGCACAAACACCCAAGTGTCTCATACCCAAACTACTATGACATGCATTTCCTAAGTAAACTTAAGTAAGGTGTAATAATATCCATGATGAATAATTATTTACACCAACACCCCCCCTTAAGTGCAACTAAGGGGAATGCACTTAAGTCTACAATGCAACTAAGCAATGCAAGATGGGTCCCGGCTACGAGGCCATGTTAGGTACCCATGTACAAATGCAAATGCATGCAAACCAATGCAATGAAATCTCTCACAAAGTGGGGAAAGAGAGAAAAACCCAATGGGAAAAAACCCTCCCCCAAAAGAGAGATGAAAAACATACAAGAGAACTCTCATAGAAGAATGTGAGGAACAAAACCCCATGTGAGGAAAAAGTCCCCCCCATATGAGAGAAGAAGAGAAGCTAGGAAGCCCCCCCTTAATGTGGAACCTGCACCATTGATAGAAGCTCGATGTATGAAGAAAATGCTCCACGAATGTCGAACAACATTCCTCCCCTTAGGAAGAAACAAAACCAAAGGTGTATCCATGAAGTCTCCCCAATAATGAAGGGAAGATGTATGAAGAAAACTCATGATGAGAGCAATCTCTGAAAACTTCTCAAGTGTCCCCATGTCGATGCTGAAAGATACCCCCTCCAAAGGTGGTAAACTATGCCACACTGCTGAAAAAGGCACTCCAAGATCTAGTGGAGATGGATGTAGAACATATCCCAAAGACTCACATGTCTCCTAAAAAAATAAAGAGACCTCCTCCAACTGTTGTACATAAGTATCCACAATCATGTCAACCTCTAAAAATTGATCATGTAGAGAATGCACAAGAGGGTCAGAGTGTTCCCTCGCAACAATCGAAGAAGGATCACCTTGTTCAAAGAGAAGATGAATGTCATCAATGATGTCTCCCAAATCTGCAATGTAGGATTCCATAAACAAACCTGCAATATCTGTCAAGTAATCATCCCATGAATCTGAAGCTAGAAGACAATGAATATCCTGCTGCACTGAATCACATGAAGGCAAAACTGTCGCACTATCCACATCATCAAGTGCAATAGGTGATGTGATATCAATATGAGGAGATGAAATACAAGGCTCAAGAGTGGGGTCACATGTGAGAATCCCCATGTTCAAGTGCCCAAAATTCTCTTCAAAATTTGAACCATCACAAGAAGTGTGATCATAATGTGTAGAATCATCAAATGTGAAATCATCATCATCAACAAAATCTAAAAAGGAGTATAACTGAGATGCATGATCAACCACCCCAGTCATAATGATAGCTCTAGTCTCCATGTCTCTAATGAAAACTGAGTCAAGTGTGAACTCCACAACTCTCTTAGTTGCGCCATGTGTGATTTGATAGATAGAAAGGAGATTATTTGTCAAGTGGGGTACACACAACACATCATTGAAGGAGTTGTCCCCAATGTCAATAGATCCTTTCCCAATCACATCCATGTATGTATGATTTCCCATCAAAATCTGTGGCATGGTGCAAGGCTCAAATGTAGAGAACATAGACTGTGAAGATGCCATATGATGAGAAGCCCCTGAATCTAGAAGCCATCTCTCTGAATCATGACTGATAGTAGCACATAGAGCTTTTCCTTTTCTTGTTCCAAAAGAGTGAGTCTTCCCACTTGTAGAAGCCATGAATGCTTGCCCTTTTCCCTTTGAATGTGAGGAAGTGGAAGTTGATGAATCATCCTTCTTGTAGACTTTAGGCAAATCAATGTTATGCTTTTTGATGATATGTGTGAGCTCATCAATCTTCTTAGAATGGCAACGATGCTCCTCATGACCAATCTTTTTACAATAAGCACAAGTAGGTCTCTCCCTCTTTGGTGAATTATCTCTCTTGGAAGAGGATGAATCTCCTTGTTGTGGAGAAGATGGTGCTTTTTCTTTAGGCTTTGATTGCCATTTCTTCTTGTTTGAGTTGTCCTTTCCTTGATTTGCCACTAATGCTTGAGACTTAGAAGCCTTAAGAATGCCCATGCTTATCAATTTAGTTTGTTCCATCATCAACATTTCATTGAAAGCATCAAATGTAGGCATTTTGTAGCTTGAACCCATTGTCATCCTATGGGTTTGGAAACTAGAAACAAATGCTGCATATTCTTGTGGAAGCTTGCCTATCAAGTTGAATATCAATTGAGTATCCTTCTTATCAATGCCACAATCTTTGAGTTGTGCCCTCAACTCATTTGCCTTAGTGACATAATCTTGTATAGTATCAAAGTTCTTGGGATCTAACATGGTGAGATCACTATCAATTTGATATCCCCTAATCTCATCAACTTGACCATACAAGTCTTGAAACTTTTGCCAAGCATCCTTGATTAGAGTACATTTCTCAATATGAAAAATGAGATCCTTTGATACATACATTCTTAAGGTACCAATTGCCATGATATTTTTAGTGAGTCAATCCAAGTGACCAACTGGATTAGCCTTAGGATTAGCTGAAGCAACAATAGTTCCATCAATGTAATGAGTGAGTCCTTTTTCCATAAGTTTACTCCATGCATCAATTTTCCAAGTAGCATAATTATGAAGAGATAAGAGAGGAAACTTAGAAGAACCCATAGTAGCAAAAAGGAAGGAACACAAGAGCACAAAAGCACAAGAGACACCCCCCCAAATTCACTCAATCAAAGTACCCCCCCCAAAGTGATGATTTTGGCACTTTATACTTAGTGCAATTACAATGAGCCACTTGCAAAACAAGGCAAAGTGGACTTATGATGCAAACTTTACAACTTCTCAAATGAGATACAAGAGACTTCAATCAATAGTGCAATGAATCTAACTGAGATTCAAGCAAATATACAAGTACCAAGAGAGCGAAAAATGGCCAAAATCTGAAAGTATAATTTCTACTTACAATGGCATCAATCTAATAGCATCATGTGAAAGTAGACAAAAAAATATGCACTTTCAAAAAAAATGGCACCTGAAAAGGAGGTCGTATGACCCAAAACGAAGCCTCTGAAGTTGCAAAAACTGGGATTACTTAGGTATAGTCACCAAAAACTGCATTTTTTGAAAAATATGTGCATCAAAATCAAAAAAATTCTTCAACACTGCGGAGAGCACGAAATTCTAGCCCATTTCAAAAAAAATTGCACCCAAAAAGGAGTAAAAATGAGCAAGTTATGGCCATTTGAAGTTGAACTGCAAAATCAAAAATGCCAATGAGAGGGGCCTGCCAAATTTTTGAAAAATGATGATGTGGTGCTGATGTCAGCAAGTCATTGGGTTAAATTTGATGGCCGTATGACCGTTGCAAAAACTTCGCCCCCTGCTGACTGGGCATCCGTACTATACAGACAACTGACGTGGCAGATGGCTATGCAGGTGACTGTGTAATCTCGTACCATACAGATTTGCTAACTGGGCACTGTATAGTGGTGTACGGAAAAGCTAACTGGGTAGGTCTGTGTGGCAGATGACTGTGCGTACGGGCAGCTGACTGTGTAAGGTTTGTGCCTACGGGCTAGTGGCCGCCTGCCAGGTGGCGGGTGCGGGTCCTCCGGGTTAGGTTGATCACCGGGAAGTGAGGCGCCGGAGCCAAGGGGTTGGCGTGCGGAGCGAGGTTGCGGCAGCCGGACCTGTGCGGAGCCGGGGGGACGCAGCATGTACCAGCAGGGACCTTGGGCGTCGGTGTGGCGGTGGCGGCGAGCGCGGGACGAGGCGCAGGGTACGGGCGGCGGTGCGGGAAACAAGGCACCGGCTGACAGTGCTGCAGACCGGTACGTGGTAGGTACAGACCTGCAGACTTGCAGGTAGGGCGGGTCAGGGGGGGGGTCTGCGGACCCCCCAAAAAAGAACTTTTCTTTTTTTTTTTTTTTTTTTGAGTTTTCAATTTTTTGATTTTTGATTTTTTCAATTTTCTTTTTTTGACGAAATATTTTCAGAAAATTAAATTTTTTTTTTTTCTGAAAAATATATAAAAAATTTCGAAAATCCGTACGATTATGGCAAAATTGGAGAAAAAAATTTTCTCACCAAAATAGGCTGACTTTATAACCAAAATTCATAGAAACGACCTTCTGGACACAATGGCGGGGTCGGATCTGGTCTAGGACGCCTCCAAAAGATGCTGCTCCTCAGATCTACCTCTTGACGTCACAATAATGCCTCTTCAAGACGAATCAATGAAGCTCCAATGGCTCTGATACCATGTGAGATTTTGCCAAGATCAAGAGCTCAATGAAATGTACAAAATAGAGACATAATATGGAACAAGAATAAACTGTATTCTCATCAATAGAAAATGATCAATAATCAAATTACATAGTTCCATACAATGTAGATGAGCCTGCTTATATAAGCAAGGCTAGGGATATGTAAGCACACAAACATGACATGTGGCTCAATAAGAAACAAGGGTAGGTAGGAAATAGGTGTGGGTAGGTAGGAGAAATAATATAATAGTCCACATGAGGTGGATCACCCACTGAATGTGGAGTGTAACAACAAGATCAACACCATAAAAGGTGGAATTTCTCCTACACACACTATCCCAATGTGGCACAAACACCCAAGTGTCTCATACCCAAACTACTATGAAATGCATTTCCTAAGTAAACTTAAGTAAAGTGTAATAATATCCATGATGAATAATTATTTACACCAACAGTATCAAAATACTAAAAAACATCTTTTCAATGGGAAAGAAGAGAATACATCAAAGGCATGAAGAATGACACCTCACCTATGAAAGTTGGAATATAATAGAATTAATCGTCAAGGTAATGCCATTCTATCTATTGGTTTGTCATAAAACATCTTTTCTATTTTGTTTTGTTTACTGATGATGTGATTGATGATCATGAAGGTCGTGAAGGCATAAATGACCACCTTCCTAAGGGACTAAAAAGTTATCCCCGACAATTTAGTAGGTTGCCCTACTACGAGCAATTACAAATTGTTCATTTGTTTGATGGTATGCATATTGGAAAGAATATAATAGAGACAATATGGAAAATATTGGATGGAAGGCATGACAAAGAAAAAATTGTCAAAATATGTAGTGACATTGAGGATTCCAATCATGCAATGATAAATGTCATTCAATCAAATAGCCATGGAGACCAGATTAATATAAGTGAGCTTACTTGGTTATTAACGGACCGACTAAGCAATGCTATAAAAGAAGTCATATGAAAAATTTGACTTCCCACAGGATTTGCTGCGAACATAAACAATCTCATATCAAAGAAAAGTGAATTTGGGCCAAGGATGAAAACGCATGATTGGCATACCTTCATTAAGGTAATTCATGTTCTTGTGTTTTTAGTATGTATTTAAGTACTATGCATATGTGTACTTTTCATTATGTTACAAAAAAATGAAAAGATAATTTTATAATTGTTGCAGTATGTTCTACCTCTATCTCTCCCAGATGACTTCGACAATAATGTCAAGCAAGTCATATATGATCTTGGAAAATACATGAGGTAAGTAGTGATATTTGTTTAGTTCATTGTATATATATTTAATTTGCGGTTTGTTTTACTTGTTATGTAATATATTTTTTTGCATCTTGAATACCTTGTAGGTGGTTGTCATGTAAAGAAATCCATAAAGACGATATAAAATATTGGAAGAGAAAAATTCCTCATTTAATGTGTGAAATGCAAAAGTGTCTACCTCTAGCTTTTTTCAATGCACAAGAACACTACCTCATACACCAAGTTGAGGAGATTGAATTGTGTGGACCTATACACACTAGGTCAATGTGGATGGTTGAGAGGCACTTAAAATTTTTGAAGGCTTTGGTTCGACAAAGAGCACATCCTGAGGGTTCTATGGTGGAGAGATATATAGTATACTAGACTATGGTGTACATTTCTAAATATCTTCCTAAGTTTGCAGCAAAGATCCACGTGGATCACATTTGGGATCCCAACACCATTAACAAATTCAAAGGGGAGTACTTGATGGGGAAAGGTAGATTGAGGAAAGTGAGAGCTAATTATAAGATGTTATTGTAGTTAATTAATTCTTAATCTTCAAAATAAATCGATTGTAAGACATCTATTTATTTTTTGTACAGTTGGTCGAGAGTGTGATGCACTACATTTGTATATTGCAAACAATCTTGATTGGATGATGGTATAGATTGAGCGTTGTCAACATTATGGACGCACGTTAACATGGGAAGGTGTGGCTTCATTGGTTAAAGAAACACATCGTAATGGAGATTCCAATGTTATGCAAAGGGAAAATGATTTAGCATATGGTTTAAGAGATAAGCAGGTACGTATAAATTTATTAATCACCCATATGTTTATCAACTCACAATGCAATAAATTTTACATGTTTGACATATCGCAGGTCAAACACCACAATGCTATGTACTGCAATGGTCATAAATTTCGCATAAAAAAGTTGGATGACACAAAAAAAACTTGTGATTCTGGCATCACTGTAGTCTTTGAGGTGACGAATATTTCATCGAGAAATAAAATTCATCCTCAATAGTCTCAAAATCGATACTATGGCATTTTGGATGATATACTTGAGTGTGACTTTAATTCCTTCAAATTAGTTTTGTTCGTCGTCAAATGGTACAGGCTACGATTGAATAAAAATGATCCTGATAGAACTATTATTGAACATGATAATGGTTTTATAATGCTAAATACAAGGTCATTTGAACCAGTTGGGGATGAGCCCTATGTTCTTCCAAGCCAATGTGAGCAAGTATTTTACTCAGAGGTTGCACATAAACCGGGTTGGTCATTTGTTGTTAGACATGATCCAAGAGGAAGGCCGATAAAGTATAATGTGATGGAAGAAGAAGATATCAAAGAAGAAGATACCGAAGAAGTAGAAGATGAAGTGGATGATGATCATGATCAACAGTTTCTCAATGATGATGAAGAAGAACAAGAAGAACAAGAAGAATATGATGATGATGATGATGGTGATGGTGATGGTGATGGTGATGGTGATAGTGGTGATGGTGATGATGGTGATGATGATGGCGAAGACGTTGATGATGATGATGATGATGACGACGAGGATGATGATGATGATGATGATGATGATGATGATGATGATGATGTTGGTGATGATGACCTTGATGTTCATGATGATGAAGAATGAAATGTATGAGGTATGCGATTAGTATATTATCTATTTAGTATTGACTTCTTGATAGAATTTTTTTAACATAATTAATTCATTATGTTTTGAATTCTAATGCCATTACATAATTAATTCATGATGCACCTTTTAATATGGAGAGGGAGATAGGGAGAGTGACTATTTATGTGACAATTTTTAAACTGTGTTTATTTATGGAAATTGGATTGTTTATTAGCTATGTGATGGATGTTGATTTAAAATACATATGTGATGGATCACATGTTTATGATGATGCATGTGCCATTTTATGAACTTTGTGTTTATTTATAGAACGTGGATTGTTTATTACCTATGTGATGGATGGTGATTTATGATATATATGTGATGGATTACATGTTTATGATGACACATGATATGTGATGCTAATTGTGATGCTCAATTACATATATATGATGACACATCATGTGATGCTTCTGATGCTTATGATACGTATGTATTTATTGTTTATCAACTTACAAATGTAGTAATGCTTATGATGCTCAATTTATGGTGTTGATTTCAGGTATAGTCCCTGTGTGATGTTGTCACCCTTGGTGGGAACAAGTCGTTGACTACAGACATCATCAACCATTTAGTTGAGGATCCTGCATAGTCTACATAAAGTAAAGGAAAGGAATTAAAAAATTTACAATGATTTTGATGGCATCATCTTTTTATTATTTAATACTCTTTTTGTCTACAAAGTTCATGTTGTGTACTATGTAATTTTTAGCTAACATAAGACAATTGAATTACATTGTACATGACCCTGAACCCCTTTGACGAGGATCCTGCAGAGTCTCATGGATGGACAGGTATAACTAGTCAAGACACCCTATAGAAACAGTTTATTTTTTTTAAATTACTTGGAAAACAAACTTCCTCAGTTTTTCAAACCTTGACATTAGCAGCAAATCTAATACAGTTATCAACACTTGAGGCCCTGGTTGGACTTATTCCAAATTTCATCCCAAAATCAACTTTAGGGCTGACTTCTTCATCAACATTACCCTCATTTGCAAAATTTCTCTCTCATTACCAATTAACTCTCTCATTTCATGGAGTGCAGGTACCCCCAAATAGGTATTTGTTAGATTTGTCTTCGTCAAGTGAGGAAAATGTAGTAATAGAAAATGAAAGTGACACATGTAGTATGTCTACAATAGGGAGATCAACAAGAGGTCAAAAGATTAGAAGAAAATTCAATAAATGCATGAAATTTTTCCTTGCTCAAGGGGGGTCATGTTCTTATGATGATGAGACCAAAGGCGACATTGAGGTGCCACTGAGGTACAAACATCTACAGAAACAATGGGTGCCCAAGGAACTTCCTCCAATAAACACCGATTTTTGTGTTAATGATAGGATATATCGCATAGGACCTTCGTCGTTACATGGTTTAGGCTTATTTTCCATGGACGGCATAAAGGTCTATTACAATAGAGTTGTAGAATTGATGGAGTTTGTTGGACCTTGTTACAATTACAAACATTAGATGCAAATTGTTAAATATAAAAAAATTATGCATAGGTATGAACTGTCAGAAAATTATATACAACAGAAAGATAATGATCAAAGTAAACGAGTGGCTGTATACATTAATGGTCAGCCAAAAGCAATAGGGAATATTGCAAGTTTAATAAATAGTACACGAACTGGGTCAACTAATAAACAACCCAATTGCATATTTGAGGCGCGCGATGGAAGTCGTGTATTTGTATGTGCGATAAAATCAACAAGTACAGGCGAAGAGCTTCTAATCGATTACAGTTTGAATCGTATAGATACAAACAAAGTTAATATCATGGGGGTGGTACATACTATATACCATTTGAATTAACCAACCTCCAATTAATGAATCTAATATACCATTTTATTATGAAGGTTTTTTGCTAAGTCTATTGGTTTAATTTCACTAACGTTTTTTATATTTTTTCTTTGTCACAGGCCGACATGGATCCATCACATATCACAGACAGAGATGTAGCTTGTGACACTTCTACCAAGTAGGTAAACCTCATTCTAATTGTACAAATTAGATAGAAGCAAACCGTTACATTATTATATTCTTTTCTTTAGCGATTTATACTAATTTTGTAATTGTTAATGATATTCTTGACACAGACAGATGTTCGGGGAAAGGGAAAGGGAGTTGCAGTACCTGAGCACCTTTCTAGGGATGTGGAATCATTAGGGTTAAGCGATGATGACCCTGAAGATCCCACAAACCTTATGAAATTCTTTAAAATGCCTCTTATAAAAATTAGAAAAGAGACTGTTGCTTTGGCAACCGTGCATCCTATCACTGATGAGATATGAGAGAGGGTGGAATTATTGCTTTGGACGGTAGAAAACTTGTAAGTAAACATTAATGAAAGCTTTAATTATAACAAAAGTTCAATAATGGTTTATATTTTATTCTCTTTTATGTCATTAACTAAAATATGTACGTATTGTTTTTACAACAATTTATCCGCCCTCATCAAAGTCATTCCCACGATCAGGGTGTTGCAAGATCTTCAGGTGATGACGATTTTCTTGTATTATCACTTTCTTGGCTTATCACTCTGAGTACCCAAAACACATCATACTTGATACTATAAATTTTCAAAATAAAGGTTCATCCTTGTTTACAATTCTTGCACTTTTCGTATATTTAATGTTTGATATATTTAATGTATTATTCTTTAGGTGTTGTCAATGTTACTGTGCAAATGCCACCGCCGCCTCATCAGAGGTTACCCTCACCTGTATTGCCGATTGCAATGTCGGCAACACGTAGCATGCAAACATCCTCTAGTGCACATCATATTGGCCCGCCCACTGTTCGTAGATCCCTCTTTTGCTCTATCTTCTGTCATGTGTTTATTTCCCTTCAAGCATTCTTTCTTGAATTCTAATGCCATTTCATAGTGGATTCATTTTTTGCAGGAGGAGATGCACATGAGGATGTGCTAGAGGTGATTACTATTGATAACATACCATCATTTCCTAGATCTTCTCGTATTGCTAGTACGGGAACGTTGCAGGCCACATTGGTGATGAGCGGCGAAGAAATGATTCCCTTAAAGATACAAAAGGTTCCAAGTAATTTAAAATTATTATTATATATACTCTAATTGTGATTTACTTTATGATCACTCGTTTTGGACTAATGATCCCATGAATTTTTTGCAAGCAGTGATATTTTCTATAAACATCTTAGTGACATTGCATTGCAGATATTTGGGCCCACCATACGTAAAAGGTGGTACATCATATGTGGACTAACCCTAATCCACTTTTGATTTCATATCATTGCTAGAATAGTTTTCCTTTGATCCATTTCTTGAAGTGTAATAAATGTAGCTTCAGTTCATTTCTGAATCTAATAGGTTTTTTTTTGCTTTAAAAGGTGGAATGACCAAGAAAAAAGGTTAAATGATGAATTGACAAACCAAATGGTTGAGTGGTTTGGAAATGACACCTTTGACAAAACCAAGTTCCTTGAAAAAGCTGACACATATCTAGAGTATGTGAGGGACCAATATAGGACCCATTTGGAGAGGAACCTAAAGTACGAGCATCCCCCCATGATTCTAGAGAGGGAGTGGAAGGACCTGATTTTGGATGCCAAGGAGAGAATTGAAAGGAAAAAGGAAATACACCACTAGACGCCAGAAGAAGGTACGGGATGCTATTAAGAATGTAATTATGTACTAATTAATTACTCTTTATATTTATATAATCTAACATATTTCAAACTTTTTATAGACTGAGTGACATGTCAAAGGCAACCAAGGCATGGCAATAAAAGCATGGGCAATACAAACTCGGCTCTGGTGGTTACATGAAACTTGCTGCACAAATTGTAAGTATCTCATGTAAACGAAATATTGCATCAAAATATTAATAAATTGCAAACATTTTTTTTATCAAACAATGCAAGAAAAATTCACGGTACCAAGCAAAAATGCAACGCTCTGAATTCAATAGAGCGCCCACAGAAGATGACAAGAGAATTGCCTACCAGCAAGGGTATTCAGTCGTGGCTGATCTGCTATGAGAATTGAGTGGGCATACACAACATCCGAGTGCATCCATCACACAGGTAAATATGCTAAATGGAAGTTTTTTCAAATTGAATACTTTACCAATAATCTAATTGATGTTGAGTTCCAACATAAAGTAACTTTATTTGTTTTAAATAAACAAGCAATGATAACAATATGCATGTCATTGCAATGCAGCCTGCTAATTGTGAAACACCACTTGCACATGAAGGTCTGGATGTGCATCCCAGTAGTGGAGGTATTCATTTGCTATTCAAATTTATTTATTTAGCTATTAATACAATTAAACATCTTAATTTGTGATTAGATTAGTAATTAATGTAACCTTTTTTGTTAATATTTTAGAGCATGTAGTTGGTGGTGAGAAAGTGGAGCATGATCTAGGTACACAACATAAGGAACGTGATGTTCCCCACTTAGGTAAAGAGGACTGTTGTTATTGCTTTAAACAAATATAATTACAATTGGTGTTCAACATTAATGTAACCTTTAGTATTTCAACTCCAGATGATCTAGAGGGTGTTCAACATGTTGAGGTTGAGGCTACACAAAATGATGTGGCCCCATCAGGTAAAGAGAACAACAATTATGTTCTCTAAATTAATGAAATACTTGTAACAATAATAATTTTTTTTTTGAATTTAACCCATTTCTTTGTTATTGCAGAGGACCCCCCTTCGCTTCAGTGTTCTCGTCCTCAGTATAGGACTAGGCATACATCGAGATCACGAGCAGTTGGCGGAACATTTGCAGAGGGGGCAAATGATGAAGAAACTGATGTTCCACTTAGTCTTTTCATAGCTTCAAAGAAAAAATGAAGAAAGAAATGTTAGTAATCTAACTTGATGACTAATTTTTATGTTTTAGTGAATACAATTATGTGCTAATTAATGGTTATGGCTGATATGTGTTAATTAATATTGATGAATGTTGTGTGTTAATTAATGTTAATCAATGTTATATGTCAATGAATGTTATGTGATATTAATGAATAAATGCTATATTTTATTAATGGAAGAAAGAATGAATGAATGAACGTTATAAGATGTTAACGGGGAATTTAGAGTGATGTTAGGGAGGGGGGGCAAATGAGCTTCCACCTTCACATGGTTGGCCCTATTAAGTAGAGAATATTAAACTATTCTTGAAACCAAGTGAAGCTCAACAAGATAACACACTTTTCAATATTTCATTATGTTGCACTGTTAATCTTATTGAATAATGTATATTGAATCTTAGTTGCAGGGTCCAACAGAGCCAATACGAACAACAACACCACAAGTTGCTGGGTATAATGAACTCCCATATTGTCTTGTTTTTACATGAACAATATGAGTTGCTTCTAATGTTTTTGATTAAGTAAAAATAGGTTTTAAGGGACCCAAAACCTGATTACATTACGAAAGATGAGCAAGAAAGAGACGAAACAAAACAGCTGCAAAAGACCAGCACAAAAACCAATAGCTTGATATCTAAGGTAGGACTGCAAAAGTTATGAATATGGCTCATCCTTGTAATTTTTTTTATTACTTGTAAGTAATGAATATGCCTCATCCTTGTAAGTTTTTTTATTACTTTTAAGTCATGAATATTGCTCTTTAGTTGATTAAAATTAAATAAAAATCTTTAATGAATACACAAAACTATATACATATGCAGGCGCACCATGGTTGAGATGGTCCAACTCCCTAGTCTTACTCTACGACTAAGCTCATGCCATATCTAAATCAGAGACATCTCAAATACATCATCTGTGGAAAGCTGCAAAATGCCGTTTTCATACATAAGCAAGACATACACAATTGGGCACAATCACCAAGAGAATGGTAAAAAGTGTGTTTGAGATTGTATCATGGATGCTTTTAGGGATTGTATCATGGATGCAAAAAATCTCTTCATTAATCCTTGACTCATGATTGCTATAATACTTCTTTAGACTTCTCATGTCATTTGTTGCACATCTTCACTATTTTGGACTGAGTTTCAACTATGTATTTGCCTTGACTTATGACTATACCTAGCTTTGTCCTATCTTTGTAAGCTTCCTCTTTGAATTGTGGTTGTAGCTTTGATAATACTTTTTTAATGTTGCAATATTTGTAAGGAGGACAACTCCTAATGCATGTTGCAAATTGGGTTCTAGTGACTGAGACTAACCTTTTTGTACTTGATGTTTTTGACTAGTTGTCAAAACCTCTGACTTTGATGCTTGTGCCTTAATAAAACTAGATATTTCTTGTATGCATACTTGGTCAAGGACTGCATTATGATGCTATAGGGCTACAAACTAAGATTATTTATTGTATTGAGTTGCATATTTGACATGAGTTGCCCTATGACTGCTATGCCTCTTGAGGTTATAAGGTGTTGTTCCTGTCAAGTTTTGACAATGCTACAACAATAACGTGTTATTTGTTGTTAAGGTTTGAAAAGACCTTTTAGAAACTTATACCTTGCTCTTTTTCACTTAGTAGACTTGATTATTGTCATTTTATTTGGTACTAGGTATGACTGCCTACTGGCTTTACTATAGACTGCAATCTCTCTAGACTGTATTTTCTGAGTGTTGTTGTTCTATACTTGACCATCTATTAGGAAAACATGGCTTGAAATGTCCAAAAGAATTAATGAATGACTGCACTATCACCAATTTGTCTTGAAGATTTGACTAATCTTTAGATTATGATTATGAATATCATGATATTTCATGAGACTTCTGTATCCCCATATGAAACCCTTTGTTCCCACAAACCAATGCTTTGAACTTGACTCCAACTTTATAGTGATCACTCTCTTTGTACAGTAAGCTTGCTACTTTCTCAACTTTTGATATATTGGAGGCTCCTAGGATGGTTTCTATCTTATAGTCACAATAACTTGCTATAATTTGCATTTCAGATCACTGCTGAATGATCATATGATGTCTTTGTCTTTTGAATTTGACTCTCGAGCTTGCTCTATTTCTTGACCTTTTGAATATTTTTGGGCCACTATTCATTACTTTTATTACCCTATATGTAAAAGACCTTGCTCACTGCTTCCCATACTTGATCTTTATCTAGTTTGTGTCAATCCTACTATTGCACCTTTTCTATTTATGATTGAGATTTGTTTTGGAATTAAAAACTCTTGATGATTTCACTAAATGACTTTTGCATGACTGTACTTTCTAAGCTATCCTAGGGAACAAAAGAGACCTAGGGATTTTCTCACTTCAATGAAAAAGAAAATCTAGCAAGACAATCAACCCTTTTAAATAATATGTGAAACCCTAATGGAGAGAAAGAAAGCATTGACAAACTTATAGATGTTGTCATAACACAAAGCTAAAACTATATTATTTTTTATAGATAATCAGATTTCTCCTTTAACCCGACTTTTGCTTGAATCATTACTATAGTCGTATCCAATGCATGATTTAAACAATAAGATACTAAAAATTCTAATATAGGGTTCTAAAAACCCTACCTCCAAATATGGATATCTACTGTTATGACTATGACAATTTCTCTCCTGAAGCTTTGATGCTAACTTCTATCACACCTAAACTCTGCATGTGGTTTGCATGGTGTTGGCATGAGGTGCTTTGTAAATGTCCTTATGGATTCTCTTCATATTTTTATGAAACTCCTTCATCGAAGAGGCAAACCTCTCATTCAAACTTTGAAGTAACCCTTTGACTATTGCATGTAGTCCTTTTCTTATAAACCATCCTCCTTGTGGTGATGTGCTAGGACATAAACTGAAGGTGTAACTTGTGGAACCTATTGAGCATCAAATCTGAATTAAGTAAAATATCTTGATTTGAGAGATTAAATCATAGAAGCCATCTATCTTTGGAATAAATCATCATTTTCATTGATACCGTAATAACCCATAAGTTATTGAACAAGTCTAATAGCATTCTATCAAAATATCCAAAATTCAAATAGTATCGATGAGACCCAGCGATGTCTCATCGATATAAAAAGGGTATCGAAGGAAAGGTAACACCGATGAACTCTAAAAGGGACTCATTGAAAGCAATGATTCCACCGAAAGAGGATATCGAAGAAAGCAGAGATGGTTTTCATCGACGGGAAAAGGCTTCCGAGGAAATAATACCATCGGCGCAACATGAAGGAAACTTACTGAAAGAAGCATTCTTATCAAAAGAATGATATCGATCAAACAGAAGGAAGCTACATCGATAAAAGATCGATAAGGATATGATTTTTGAGGAGGCTAAAAGGCATGTTACCGATATGTGTGGTTTTACCGATGCAACTTTATCGAGGAAGATTACTAATGAGCTCATGGATGAAAGATGATAGTGGAAGCAAATCATCAAAATAAAGATGGCCTCGATGAAACAATAGACCCATTCATTGAAGGAGTGTAGTGATGTCGATAGAAAAAGTGTTTCGATGGAAGGATAAAGGAAGTTACTGAATCCCAAGGTTTCTTTGATATGAAACCTGATGGATATAAGATATATATTGATGAGGAAATAGGTTTCGAGGAGGCTAAAAGGCTTGTCTCCGATATGCGTTGTTTTGCTGATATAACTTTATTGGTGGAAGATGACAAGAGAGGATAAAGAAAGGTTTTGGTGAGACAATAGATCCATTCATTGACGAGGCATAGTGATATCGATGGAAGAGGTATTTCGGTGGAAAAATAAAGGAGGTCACCAAAGCCCAAGGTTTCTACGACATAAAAACCCGATGGATATCAGATAAGTATCGGTGAGGAGAGAACCACAGTGACCGAAAATAGTATTTCGATGAAGGGAGAAAATACCTAGTCGAAGTAATGTTCGAAATAAAAGTGTTAGATGACAGTTATATGTTGAAAAGCCATGACGCTTGGTGATAATGTATACTCTCATATAAAGGAGGGAGCTTTTGTAATATGGAGGAAATTTAGAGAAAGGAGTAGATTATAGCCTCAGGCTTACCACTATACTATTTTGGCGAATATATATAATATAATCAGTTGTTTTTCCTTTGCATATGTGTTGCGGATTACTGCATTTTTCTGCAGGTAGTTGCTTGTGATATTATCTAAAAGAGATAACGTTACTTGTGTTCTTCCAGTAAAACTCTATGTTTCATATTGTAGATTTGAATAAAAGATTTACTTGCGAATTGTAATTGTTCCTTGTATTTCTTCCTTGGATAGTCTCTTAAGGTTAGAGTTAAAATCATTCAAGCAATTTACAATAAAGACATCAAAGTAAAGCTCATAAGAAACAGTATTTGACAAACTCATCGAGAGGGGGTGGGTTTAAAAATTATCTCATAAGTTTACACAATAAGTCCTAAAGAAATATAAAGACTCTATAGCCCAAACAACAAAGAATGGCATTGGTCATCTATAAAACACAACCCATCAATGCATACTTTCACATAAATAATAATAGGAGTAGTTGAGTAGGAATTATAGGGTAAATCAGCAATAGTGTATATATAAATTTCAAGCACCAAGATTGAATAGCTTCTACAACAACAATCTTGAACTCATCTGCTATATCTCCATTCTAAGAACTGAGGCCATTCCGAGATAGGGGAAGTTAGATCAAGACACTAAATTTCCTATAAAAAGCATTAGTTGAAGGAACAACTAGTGAGTAGGTATACCCGCCTAGGTCCTGCAGAGCCTAAAGTGAGAGAGTTAGTAACCAAATAGGTTCACTCTATAAGTTGGCCAAGTCAATTGGAGGGTTTGATCATAGGAGTTGGCATTTCCTTAGAACCTATCCAATCTGTTGATTTGAGACCCAACAGAACCCTAGCATAACTTCTAAAAATTGACTATAAATGGTTCTTTTCATTTGTAACAAAATGCAAACCCTAAAATCACATGAAAGCTTATACTTTTAGCTTTCTATTTCCCTCCAAGCTATGCATGAAATTGATTTTCTTGATAATCACGTGGAAGGAGGCCTTTAGAAAACTTTTGTAAATAAATAAATAATTTTATTTGTCTTTACATCTTTTGAATTAAAATGCCTTTTCAAGTGAATTATTTTCCCTCCAAACCTTGCATTGTGAAATCTTGTCCTTTTAAATAAGCTCAACCTTATAGACACTTTCAAGGTATTTAATAAATCCTTTCTCTAAACTTTCCTAAATTCATGATAAGACATGAGGTATATAATAATTCTATTTTTTATCTCTTGAAGTCAAAAAATTGGTAACAAAGTCATGCCTTCAAACCTTAACTTTTAGATAGTTAAATGTCCATTTTACATTTCTAAAAAAATTGGAGGTCTTATGATATTTCACGTGATGGCTACATGTTGACAAAGTTACCCCTCACAACTAATGGTCCCTCTCACTAATAGGGTATTTGCATGAAAACCCAAGTCCAACTATGTCAAACCCGAGTTTGACTCCTTTAGACTCAAGTTAATCATTGGTCACATGTAGAACATGCATTTGAAGACTTGAATGACCTTCCCTCCAAAGTATTTTCTTTTGGAAAATTTTTTTTCTTTCATGAAGTCACATGAATGTGCTTCTTTTCTAAAGTTTTTACAATATAATCATAAGATTATAGCCCTTCTTTTCATTTATAAGGTACATTTGAAACCTTTTGGAGCCTTTTAATGAGATTTCCAAAACAACAAGGACCTACGACCTTAGAAAAGACTGGAATAAGCTTCAGGATATTAAATTAGACTCAAAGCATGAAGATGCTAACAACAAAAAAACCCCTATTAAATGCAATTGACATATAAATGAAAATTGGATAACAAAAATAAATAGGGATATAACATTAGGTATTATAATAATATCATATGTGAAAACAACCAATAATAAAATCAAACCAAATGATATATAGGATTTGGTCATATATGTATATGTAGATATATAGATATATACATAATATGTATATCTATATGATACTCTGCAAAAAGAAGGATAGTTGGAAAAACCTATTTGATTGCTTCACACACAAAGAGAAGCACAAGAAATAAATGTTAACTAGTCATTAGGGTTATCAAATCAAAGATTAAACACTATCCTAATCAAGCATATCAAGAAAGAAACTACACAACAAATAAAAAGCTTAATGAATCTAAGAAAAGCTGAACTCTGTGGTCTAACTACTAGAGATAGCAAGAAACTCTCCAACCAAAGTAGGGGAGACAAAACCAACAATCTCTGCTTAGGGAGGAGCTCTAGACCCCAAATCTGAAGAAAGAAATAGAGATAAAGTAAGTGAATTGGATAACAACAAGAAGGTAAAGTGCACCCCTAATTTTCTAACCGAAATGCTCAAAATTAAATGAAAATATTTAATGAATACACAAAACTATATACATATGCAGGTGCACCATGGTTGAGATGGTCCAACTCCCTAGTCTCAATCTATGACTAAGCTCATGCCATATCTAAATCAAAGACATCTCAAATACATCGTCGGTGGAAAGCCGCAAAATGCCATTTTCATACATAAGCAAGACATACACAATTGGGCACAATCACCAAGAGAACAAAGTGTGTTTGAGATCATTGTCCTAATTGTGGTGTGGTCACGAAGAGGTTGACAAATTTATGGTGATCTCTTCGTGACCACACCACAATTAGGACAATGATCTCAAACGCACTTTTTACCATTCTCTTGGTGATTGTGCCCAATTGTGTATGTCTTGCTTATGTATGAAAATGGCATTATGCAGCTTTCCACTAATGATGTATTTGAGATGTATTTGATTTAGATATGGCATGAGCTTAGTTGTAGAGTGAGACTAGGGAGTTGGACCATCTCAACAATGGTGCACCTGATCATATTAGCTTGAAACCATGCGCCTCATATTAGCCTCAAACCTATGCCCCTACTGGTAGGTGGTGGGGATAGAATATCATTCACTGTACATATCAATGACTGGATAATAATTTATTTATTTTTATAAAAATTATCATCATCAGAATTACGACGAATACCAAGCTTTCAACCGACAATTTAATCGGTGGACATACAACATTCTCGTTGGTGAAATGTTCTAGAGTCATCGCACTTCCAACTCAAACCACACAAACATCCGACGAGGATGTTGTACGTACGATGGCACTTCATAGTCAAACGGTCGTCAATGTCTTCGAATGGACCGATGACACAAGCGTCGGATAAATAGCATCACCATCAGTGCGAAGTTCCAAATTGTTGTCGACTTTGTGATGAAATCTACTGATTCTGATGACTTCTTTGATCATCAGCAGAGTCCATTGGATTGTCGTATTTCCGATGGGCATGGCATCATCGACCAATTCGATGCCAAGTTTTCGATGGTTGATTTTGTCAGCACTCCGACAAAAATTAGTTGCAAATCCGCTAAATGGCCGTCGCAAATCCGCTCTAAATGTACTAGTGAACTAAGTATGAAGGAAAGGTCCCTTTTAAACATTTTTCATGCAATAAGATTGCTCATTTTGCTTCTAGATCTCGTGAAAGAGCTGCTAGGAATCAAGAAAGATTTATGAGGAATTATAAACCTAATTCGGAATATCAGAGTAGACCTAGATATAAAAGGAATAAGGATAAATCATGTTACTTTGTTGGTGATGATGATTTAGGTATTACTGATGATGATGATGATGAACCTATGAGTGGATCCAATAATGGAAGCTTCGGCAAAGATTGGGTCTTTATCACTATCAAGGATGATTCTTTGGAACCTGTTATTGATACAAATCATACTTAGGAGAAAGCCATGGCTACTAAAATTGAAGAGAAGGATGAATGAGTTATAGACAATGGTTGCTCACATCACATGACTGGAGACAAGAGGAAATTCTTGACTTTGCAAGAATTTGATGGTGGACTAGTCAGATTTGGAGACAACAAGGCATGCACAATCAAAGGCAAAGGGACAATATCCTTGGATGGCAAGACTAATATTGACAATGTTTATTATGTTGAAAGTTTGAAGCATAATATTTTGAGTGTAGGTCAGATGGTGGATAGAGGATTACATTTACAATTCAAAGATGGAAAGTGCAAGATTATTAATAGATCTAGATTGGAAATTGCATTTGGAACTTAGACCAAAGGAAATATCTTTCATTTGAACTCCGGTGAGAAGGCTTGCTTGATTGCTCAGATTGATGAAAGTTGACTTTGACATAAGAGGATGTGTGATGCAATCAAGGTAGGGAGATCCAATGAAGGAAATCCCATCCTTGCAACATAAACACAAACACCATGCAAAATATACCAAAAACCAGTAGCACAATGCCAGATATAGGAGAAAGAACAACTGGTAACAACACAAAATACATAATTGGTAAATAGTATGAATAAATATTATAACAACTTAAAGAATTACATATGTCACATGCTGGATCACAGTCTAGGATATAAACAATGCTTACAACACAAACATAAGATCTGCAAATCATCCACATATCAAATTGGCCTCTAGAAACAATCTGGCGATTAAACCTTAATTCAAACCTTAGCCCCTCCGGCTTCAGTCCACTAGAACAAAATCTCGCTGGTTCTACATCTTCGCTTGATCTCTAAACTCTATTTTCTATCTTTTGTCCTTTGTTTTCTATTTTCTATTTTCTATCCTCTCAAATGATTCACAAACTTCTATTTATACCATCCACAAATAATAATAACTTGATCAAGTTGGCTCAAAGACGAACCAATTCATCAAACGTGTAAACAATAACAAGTTGTATCAAATCACTAAGAACATATCCAAAATGCATAAAACATCACATAGTTCTCTGGGAACATCGGAAAAGACAAAAGAAACATAAATCAATGATCCGCAAGTCACGAAGATCAACTGCAACCCAATCCAACTTCGATCAACACACTGCCAGACTAACCAGTAATAACATATCAACCGAGCCAATACCAGAATCCATATCTCACCAGAAATAAATCCAAATGCCATGAAACTCAAACATGACAAAGACCACGAAATCAAGGGAATAAATCCAAATCCACAATGCTGAACTCTCAAACATGAAGAAATGCGATGATCTCCAAGTAATTCCATTGCTAACTGATCAATCAGTAAGAACTACACCGATGCTCCTGCATCAGACTCTCAATGTTAATTAAAAAGTAAGTCCCATCACTTGATCCAGTTCAATGATCTTAACAAGTCCACAAGTTGCCTCAACTTCCCCTCCACCCAACTGGTGCATAACCGATATATTTTTCTTGGTGTTTGTGTTAGGATGCAAGGATGGGATGTCCTTCATTGGATCTCCCTACCTTGACTTCATCAATGTGTCATGTAAATTTTTATTTCATAGTGAAGATTAGTTCAACCAATGTTGTTAGAGATTTGCCCAAGATTATCAAGCCTCATAATCTAGTATGTAGAGTGTTAGGAACTGGGAAGGACAACTAAGAAGGGGGGGGGGGTGAATCACTTATCAATAAATTATAACCCAAAACAACTTATTCCAACTTAAAAATTAGTGTTGATAAAACAAACTTAATGCCAGTAAAATAGATTAACAGTTATAGCAGTACTGGTATAACTTAATGCATGAAATAGAAAGAGAAACAACATCCATAACACATGACACATAGATTTTGATGTGGAAACCCTGTAAGAGGAAAAAATACGGTGGGAAACCTTACCCACAATTAGATGATACTACTACAAATAGTAAGTGAATACAATAATGGGGTCTACACATGAAGAAAGACCAACCACCTAGAGATCACTTCTCAATCACAAAATAGGAGTCACACTGACTACAATTAGATGGTTAAATCCAATAACAATGTACTGCTTCAATATAGCATCTACAATGTTGGATTCAGTACCAGTTTAAGCTCTAACCATACCTTCATAACCTTTCCTTCAACCTTCAGATAATATATGTGTGATTCGCACAAGGATCTTCTTATTTTCTCTCTATAATGATCTTCAATATTTGCACACACTCATAATATGATCTTCAATAAGATCTTACAATTATTTATACAAAACCTAAGACCTTATGATTAGGTTGGCTCACTAAAGATATTACATTGAAATCAATTACAAATAAGTATTGATGTGATACAATATGTCGACCTCAATACATTTACACAACATCCAATCAATAAACCATTTCCAAAATGTGTCGTGTAGATCTGAAACATGATATCTTGTATCGGTCCATAACCTAGACCTATCTATCGGTTAATGCAAATATGTGAACCTGATTAATCCAATAAGCAAAACACCAAATCCAAACATCCAATCCATGTCTTCAACATAACCAAATGATCTCCAGATGATAACAAGTCATCATCAACTTCCTGAGTTGTCGGTGAAATATATATCCTGTCGGTGAAGCATATACTGGTGATTGTGCATAAGCCAATATCCATGATGGGAGCACAATGTGTCGGTTCAACAATAAACCAATATAACCAGAGTGTCAAATCAACAATGTAGACCTCCAGAAAGATATGTGTTGACATCAATGACAAAACCAATGCAACACATGACAAAGTCATCCATAATACCAACAATCTCCCCCTTTGGCATTGATGGCAACACCAGATGGAAAAACATCTAAGTGCCAAAAATAGAATGCCAAATACCATTAATCTCCCAAAATAGATCAATACAAAGTTTTGTACCAAAAATAGAAACCAAACCAAAATACATCTCTCCCCAAGTATAGTTTTTTCCCATAGATATCTCTCCCCCTTTGACATCAAATGCAAAAGTACTCAAGAATCAAAACATAACATACAAATAACAACTCCCCCTGAGCAATAGCTCTCCTTCATCAAGATCAGAAAAAGATTTTTCTATTAGTCCCTGTCGGTTTGATGCCAATCTTCATCATTCAAGTCTCTGTCAGTGGGGAAATTACCCCAAGCTGCTCTCTGAGATATTCAAATGTTTCCTTAGACAAAGGCTTTGTAAAGATATTTGCAATTTTCTCTTTAGTATTCACGTAAACCGATCTCACTTCATTTTCTTCAACATTCTCTTTCAGAAAATTGTACTTAATAGAAACATGCTTTGTTTTAGACTGAAATACCAGATTCTTTGATATATCAATTGCTCCTGAATTATCACAATGAATAATTACCAGTTCTTTGTGTTTTAACTTGATATCCTTCAATATTTTCTTGATCCATAATACCTAAGTGCAATTAGTTGCTGCTACAACATATTTTGCTTCTGCTATAGATAATGATGTACAAGTCTACTTCTTGTTGATCCATAAAATTAATCTTTTGCCATGAAAGAATGCACCGCCAGTGGTACTCTTTCTGTCATCAATATCTCCTACCCAATTTGCATCTATATATGCACATAACTCAAAATTTCATCCTTTGGATACTATAAACCAAGATTTGTTGTGCCTTGTAGGTGTTGAAAAATCCATTTTACTGCACTTTCATGATTTTCTTTAGGATTGCTTTGAAATCTAGAAACAATACACACTGCTTTCATTATATCAGGTCTAGTTTGTGTCAAATACAATAATCCTCCAATCATAGATTTGTACCTTGTCGGATTTATAGGAGAAGAATCATCCTTTAATGTCAATTTATTGTTTGTAGTCATAAGAGTGCTTACCAGTTTGGAGTTTTCCATTCCAAATTTCTTCAAGAGTTCCTTCAAGTATTTTGTTTGACATATGAATATACATTTGTCTGTTTGAGAAATCTACAAACCTAGAATTTTTTTTATCTCTCCAATCATAGACATTTCAAATTCTTTTTGCATCTTGTTAGCAAAGTCTTTACATAACTCTTCTTCACCTCCAAAAATGATATCATCCACAAATACTTCAATAACCAAAATATCATCATTGGTGATTTTGTAATACAAATTATTTTCAGCATTACCTTTAGTGTATCCAATCTTTAAAAGATATTTATCCAGTCTAGCATACCAAGCTCTAGGAGCTTGTTTCAATCCATATAAAGCTTTCCTTAACCTGCAAACCATATCCTTATAATCTGTTAATGAAAATACATTAGGTTGTTCAATGTAAAATTCCTCCTCAAGATCTCCATTCAAAAATGCACATTTTACATCCATTTGATAAACTTTATAGTTCTTGTGAGCTGCAAATGCAAGAAATAGTCTAACTGCTTCAATTCTAGCTACCGGTGCAAATGTTTCATTATAATCAATTCCCTCTTTCTATGAATAACCTTTACAAACTAATCTTGCTTTCTTTCTGATTAATTCATCATCTTCATTAATTTTATTTTTATATACCCATTTAGTTCCAATTTCATTTTTGTCTTTAGGCCAAGGATCTAATGTCCAAGTATTATTCTTTTCAATCTATTCTAGTTCTTCTTCTATTGCTTTTATCCAATGTTTGTCTTGACATGCTTCAACAATTGATGTTGGTTCAACTTGAGAAATTAAACATACCTCTTCATTTGCCAATCTTCCTCTAGTCATAACACCTTGATTTTTATTTCCAATTATTTGATTTTCTGAATGATTCAATCTTACATACCTAGATTTATTTTGATTTCCACTTACAGGCTGTTGTCTTCAGTCACAGTTGAGTTTTCTGATGATGCCGGTGTGATTGGTTCTTCACTCTATTCTGGTGCAATCTGTACTGGTTCATTTATAATCATTTCTACTACCCATTTAGAACCTACAGATCTTGATTCTCCTCTAAAATGTTCATCTATCTTCACATTAGTACTTTCAATGATTTTCTACACTGTTTTATTATAACAACTATATGCCTTGCTTCTAGTTGAATAATGAAGAAATATTGCTTCATCACTTCTAGGATCAAATTTGCCAATAGACTCATCTCTCCTAATATAGCATTTGCTTCCAAATATTCTAAAGTATTTAAGAGTAGGAGTATGACCAAACCATAGTTCATAAGGGGTCTTACCGGTTTCGCCTTTGATGTGAACTTTGTTGAAAGTATAAACTATTGTATTCATTCCTTCTCTCCAGTACACATGAGGTAGATTTTCTTCCATCATCATGGTTCTTGTTGCATCCAATATAGTTTTGTTTTTTCTTTCCACAACTCCATTCTACTGGGGTGTCCGGGGTGCTGATAGTTGTCTTTTGATTCCACTCTCCTCACATAATGCATTGAATTCCCTAGATGTAAATTCTCCTCCTTGATCAAATCCCAAGCATATAATTTTCTTACCAGTTTCATTCTCTACCATTCCCTTGTATATCTTGAATCTTCCAAAAGCTTCTGATTTCTCCATGAGAAAAGTAACCCCACATTCTAGAATAATCATCAATTATCAGCATAAAGTATTTATCACCCTGAAGACTTCAAGTTCTTGTTGGACCACATAAATCAGTATGAATTGAATCAAGAATATTATTGTATTTCTCATAAATTCTCTTAAATGTTGTTCTAACTTTCTTTCCCATTTGACATTCCTTACATGTTAGATTATAAGGTTTCAAAATCTTAGGGAAATCCCTTACTGCCTTAGTTGAACTGATCTTTACAATGCAACCAAAATTCACATGACAGAGTCTTTTATGCCATAACCAACTTTCATCAATGTGTGCAATCAATCATGTCTTATCACTAGTATTCAAGTGAAAGATATTAACTTTAGTCAAATTACCGGTTGCAATTTACAATCCAGTTTTGTTCATGATTTTTCATTTTCCATTATTGAATTGTAATTGCAATCCTTTTCCCACTAACTGACCAACACTCAAAAGATTATGCTTTAAACCTTCAACATAATAAACATTGTCAGTATTATGCTTACCATCCAAAGATATAGTGCCTCTTCCTTTGATTAAACAAGCTTTGTCATCTCCAAATCTTACTAGACCTCCATGAATTTCCTATAAAGATAAGAATTTTCTTTTATCACTAGTCATATGATGTGAGCATCCACTATCAATGATCCATTCATCATTTTCTTAAATGTTTGTTGCTAATGCCTGCTCTACCAGTTTGACAATAGGTGTCGGTGGATCTTCTTTTAATGCAACAAATGCCCATCCACTATCTGTTGGATCTTCATCTTAATCATCTATAACACCTTCATTTGCATAGTAACATGACTTATCTCTATTTTTCTTAAATCTGTACCTCTGATATTCAAGGTTAGCCTTATATGTTCTTTTTGCTTCCTCTCTTCGTCTTGCATGTCTATCAGGACATCTAGATGCCATATGACTAGCTTTATTGCAATTAAAACATTTGAAATGTGCTTTAACTTCATACTTACTTCCTGGTGGACCTTTCGGCATCGTCCTTGCAAATAGTGCTTCAAGTTCTTCATTTTCTCTTCTGATATCTTCAAGTTCTTTTGCATAAAGTGCTTTCCAATTAGATTTGTCAGATGATGATGATGATTATGTTGATGATGATTCTTTGAAAGCTATATTAGTCTTGACTATAGCAATAGGACCAAACTCTTCAAGCTCAAATATTGAAATTTTTCCAACCAAAGTATCTCTTGAAACTGATGTATTAGGCATTGTTCTCAACTCATTAATAGTTGTCACTTTCATTTTGTAAGCCGGTGGAAATTCTCTTAAAACTTTAGAAACAATTTCATCTTCACTTAAAGACCCTCCACAACATTGTATTCCTAAAATAATCTCATTCTCTTTCCATAAATGAAGAAATTCTTTCATCCTCTTCCATTTTTAAATTTTCATACCTGACCCAGTAATATTCTAATTTTGCAATTTTGACAAGGGCATTTCCTTCATTCAATGTTTCCAGTTTATCCCAAATAGCTTTTGCAGTAGATTTGTCTGATAATCCCATGATTTGTTGATCTAATAATATGCTCAAAAGTGTTTCTCTTTCTTTGCAATCATTCTCCAAGTCTTTAGCCAATGTCGGTGGATGAAGGTTATTTGGACTAGGACCAACATAGCCATTCTTTGTAACATACCATATATCTCTTCCAATGTAGTTCAGATGTGTTTCCATTTTGATCTTCCATATACCATAGTTAGTTCCATCAAGTTTAGGACTGTCCTTCTTGAAGATATTTTCTTCCATAAGATCTCCTCAAGCTGTTAGGCTTCTCCAAAAAGAGGACTAGGCTCTGATACCAATTGTTAGAAACGGCGAACGACAACTGAGAGGGGGGGGGAATCAGTTGTCAATAAATTATAACCCAAAACAACTTATTCCAACTTAAAACTTAGTGCTGGCAAAACAAACTTTATGCTAGTAAAACAGATTAATAGTTATAGCAGTACTGATATAACTTAATGCATGAAACAGAAAGAGAAACAATATCCACAACACATGACACAAATATTTTGACATGGAAACCCTATAAGGGGAAAAACCACAATGGGAAACCTTACCCACAATCAGATGATACTACTACAGATAGTAAGTAAATAGAATAATGGGGTTTGCACATGCAGAAAGGCCAACCGCCTAGAGCTCGCCGCTCAATCATAAAATAGGAGTCACACTGACTACAATTGGATGGTTAAATCCAATAACAATGTATTGCCTCAATATAGCATCTGCAATGCTAGATTCAGTACTGATTTAAGCTCTGACCATGAGTGCTAAACACCTTCATAACCTTTCGTTCAACCTTCAGATAATATATGCATGATTCACACAAGGATCTGCTTATTTTCACTCTATAATGATCTTCAATATTCACACACACTCATAATATGATCTTCAATAAGATCTCACAATTATTTATACAAAACCTAAGACCTTATGATTAGGTCGGCTCACTAAAGATACTACATTTAAATTAATTACAAATAAGTTGTGATGAGATATAATATGTTGGCCTCAATAAATTTACATAATATCCAATCAATAAACCATTTCCAAAATGTGTCATGCAGATTTGGAACATGATATCTTGTACCGGTCCATAACCTAGACCTATTTGTTGGTTAAGGCAAATATGTGAACCCAATTATTCCAATAAGAACAAACACTAAATCCAAACATCCAATCCATGTCTTCAACATAACCAAATGATCTCTAGATGATAACAAGTCATCATCAACTTTTTAAGCTACTGGTGAAACATATATCCTATCGGTGAAGCACATACTAGTGACTGTGCATAAGCCAATATCCATGTCGGGACCACAATGTGTCGGTTCAACAATAAACCAATATAACCTGAGTGTCAAATCAACAATGTAGACCTATAGAAAGATAAGTGTTTATATCAATGACAAAACCAATGCAACACATGATGAAGTCATCCATAATACCAACATAGAGAATGTCAAATAGGTAAGAAAGTTAGAAGTTCTTTCAGAAGCATACATGATAGATCTAATGAAATTCTTGATCTTATTCATACTGATCTATGTGGACCGGAAATGACTAAAAGTTTTCAAGGTGATAGATACTTTATGTTGCTTATTGATGATTATTATAGAATGATATGGGTTGCATTTTTGAATGAAAAAATAGAAGCTCTTGAGAAATTCAAAATTTTAAAAGCTATGGTTGAGATAGAATCAAGATTGAAGATAAAATTCTTAGGATCAAATCAAGGCGGTGAGTTTACATCTAGTGAGTTCAACAATTTTTGTGAGAAGCACGAAATCAGAAGACAATTTTCTGCACCTACAACTCCACAACATAATGGAATAGTGGAAAGGAAGACCATAACTATCTTAGATGCTGCAAGGTCAATGATGATGGAAGCCAAATTGCCTGATATCTATTGCAAAGAATCTATCAATACTCCGGTATACACTTTCAACAGAATACACATAAAAGGTGATACCGGTAAGACTCCTTATGAATTATGGTTCGGTCATACTCCTACTGTCAAGTATTTCATAATTTTTGGAAGTAAATGCTATATTAGAAGAGATGATGAATTAGGGAAATTTTATCCTAGATGTGATGAAGGAATATTTTTGTGTTATTATACTAAGAGTAAAGCATATAGATGTTATAAAAAAAGATTGAATAGTATAATGGAAAGCATAAATGTCAAAGTGGATGAGAAAGGCAATAATCATATGACTATGGACCGGAAGATGAAATTGTCATATCAGAACCGATAGTGCAAGAATCGGTTCAAAGCATTGATCCACTTGCTCCAATAACAACATAAAATTCCACAGTGACTGTTGATGAGTAGAAAGAGTCAGAAAGTCAAGATAATTCAAAGACTCCCAGGTATGTAAAGTTGAATCATTTTGAAGATCAGATCATTGGAGATAAGAGGAAAGGTGTGATGACAAGAAGAAGGTTAGATACTAAAAAGGTATGTTTAACTTCTCAAATTGAATCGAAATCATTTATTGAAGCAAGTAAAGATGAAAATTGGATGAGACTTATGGAAGAAGAATTGAATCAGATAGAAAAGAATAAAACATGGGGATTGGTTCCTAGGCAGGTAAAGATAAAAAATATTATTGGAACTAAATGGGTTTTCAGGAATAAATTAAATGAGGAAGGCTAGGTTATAAGAAACAAGGCTAGATTGGTTTGCAAAGGATATTCACAGGAAGAAGGAGTTGATTATGATGAAACTTATGTTCTGGTAGCAAGGATTGAAGTGGTAAGACTATTTCTTGCCTATGTTGCACACAAGAGCTACAAGGTATATAAGATGGAAGTTAAATGTGCATTTCTGAATGGAGACCTTGAAGAAGAAGTGTATATTGAGCAGCCTGTTGGATATTCATTATCAGAGGACAAGGACATGGTTTGCAAATTGAAGAAAGATTTATATGGACTGAAACAAGCCCTTAGATCATGGTATGCTAGATTAGATAAATATCTTTCAAATCTTGATTTTAGCAAAGGTAATGTTGATGGTAACTTATATTATAAGATTGAGCATGATGACATACTGATTATTGAAGTCTTTGTGGATGATATCATTTTTGGAGGAGAAGAAAGTTTATGCATGAAATTTGTTGATGACATGAAGAATGAATTTGAAATGTCTATGATCTTGGAGAGATGAATTTTTTCTTTGGTTTTCAGATTACTCAGACTGATAATGGTATTTTCATTTGTCAAACTAAACATGTGAAGGAATTGCTTAAGAAATTTGGTCTTGAAAACTCAAAACCTATTGGTACTCCTATGATAACTGGTTGCAAATTATCCAAGGAAGATGAATCTCTTAGAGTGAACCCATCTAGATACAAATCAATGATTGGTGGATTGTTTTACTTAACTCAGACCAAACCGGATATAATGAATGTTGTCTGCATTGCTTCTATATTTCATTATGATCTAAGAGGAAGTCATGATATTGATGTTAAAAGGATATTCAGATATTTGGCAAGAACAACAGATTATGGGTTATGAAATCTAAAGGATGATGATTTCAGATCATTTGCCTATACAGACTCAGATTAGGTAGGATATGTTGATGACAGGAAGAGCACTATAGGTGGTGCATTATTTCTTGAGAAGAAGTTGTTTTCATGGCTTAGCAAGAAACAATCATGCACTTCATTATCTACTACTGAAGCTGGATATGTAGTTATTGCAACAAATTGCACTCAGATCCTATGGATGAAGAAAATGATGAAGGATATAAGGGTAAGTTATGATGACCCTCTTATTATTCACTATGATAATACTGCTACTATTGATATGTCAAAGAATCTGGTATTTCATTTAAAATCAAAACACATTTCTATAAGGTATAATTTCTTGAAGGAAAAGGTTGAAGCAAAGAAAGTCAGATTGGTTTATGTGCCTACTAAGGAACATATTGCAGATATTCTAACAAAACCATTTCCTAAAGATACTTTTGAATATCTTAGAGATGATTTGGTGGTTGTGTAATTAGAGGTTTAGAATCTCTCATACCAAATTTCTTCTATAATTCCTTAGCATATTTAGTTTGACAGATAAAAATACCCTTTTTAGTCTGAGTAATCTACAAACCTAAGAAAAATTTCATCTCACCAACCTTAGATACTTTTGAATATCTTAGAGATCAGTTGGCGGTCACCACCCCTCTGGTAGATACTTAGAGATGCAAGGATGCATAAATCTGGTGAGCTTATCAAAAATATCTTTTGATCCAGGTTGGTGGGATGATGATGCTGCTCAGGGGGAGTTGTCAGCTGTTTGGTTTGGCATCAACCCTTTGTCATTGATGTCAAAGGGGGAGATTGTTGGAAATAGTGATTATGTGTTATTATTGATGTCAACACTGTGCTTTGGTTGGATATGGTTCTATCCCGGTTGGTTCTTGCTATCCTGGTTGGTTCCTATTTCGGTTGGACTTGGTTTTGGCTTGTTTTTTATCTGGTATGATCAGATTGGTTGTTTTGGTTTTGGATGGTTATTCAAGATGGTTATATTCTTGTCACATTTATTTGGTTCATAATTTGGTGCTTTGGAAGATATGGCTTATGTTCTAGATTACTGGTTGATATTTTTGTTACCGGTTGACTTTACCGGTTGGTGATATTTGATGCTTTGGTTAAGTGATTTTGGTATGGCTTATAAAAATAGTTTCTAACGTGTTGAAGGTGTTCTTGATCATGTCCTAAATTGTTTGGTGGCTTCACACCAGCTGGCATGATGATTTAGTGTCCTATTTGGACCCGGTTGGTAATTATGTGTTATTTGCACTAAGGATTTCTATCGGTTGGTGACAGGTGTTGATATAGATCTTAGCAGAATTTTTGGCCGATATAATTGTTTGGGAATTTGAATTGGGTCCATGCTATGTAATGTAGATCATAATATCTATCCGGTGGTATCGTGTGCTAAATTTTTTGTAATTATGATTTATTGATTTAGCGTTTAGTCGGCCTTGTTATCAAGGTTGATGATCTGTATTTGTAGGAAATATATTCATGTAATTTGCAGAGGATAGGATATCAGTATGTCGGCATTTGATCATTTGTACTAAATTGGTAATGTTTGTTTTCTTGATGCAACCGGTACTTGTATGAAGTTAGAATGTTGAATGATGACTATTTTGTATGTTGTCATTGATGGCAACCATGTTTCTTTAAGTCATCTAAGTCCTACAGTTCAACCAACAAGGCTTAACCAGTAACGTAGAGACAGATTCATCAGAACCAGTAATTAGGAATTCAACTAGTAAATGGCAGACAGAGTTACAATCCGACAACCGGTATGTGAAAATCATAAAGATTGAGATGATGTGGTTTTGCAGCAGCATTGAAAACTATTAGATGGAGATATGTTCATGTCCGCACATCTTGAATCAATCAAGTGAATGAGAATTGTTTTATAGAATAGATTAGTTGATGGAGACTTAATCGGCAGTGATGAGAATCACTCGGATCAGTAAAACAACACAAAATTGGATTTGTTATGTCGGTGGCTGACATGGCTAAAGTGTACAATGTAAGATTGTCTAGATGCATTGAGCCTAGGGAATTGTAACAAGGTTCTAGCCTACCTTATGATGATTTAAATGTGTGATGAGGTATGAAAGGATATGTATATATATATATATATATATATATATATATGAGGTTGATAGTGTGATGATCAAAGGAGTTGAGAGATGAAGTCTATGTGATGTTGTAATATTCTGAAGCAGATCTTATCAGACACAAAAGGTATTATACTGAGATCATTTGTACTTGTTGTCTCCCTAATAGTTGCAACAAGAAAATCCTCTGACAAGGTCACTCCTAACAGGGTGTAGTTAGATCCTAACCATTCTGATCATTAAATCCTCTAACCAGACAACACATTAACTTGTGTTTGCAAATCCCAGTAACTTGGGTAGCTCCTAACAGGACTTGTCCTCACAGACCTTTTTGTAAATCTCTTAACCAAGATTAGACACTCCTAATAGGGTGTTCCCCTATCCAGGTGTTGTAGACCTTAATCAGTCAGATCCCTATACTACAGATAGTGGATCTTGTGGGTACTAACTTTCACCGTGGTTTTTCCCATTTGGGTTTTCCACGTATAAACTCTTGTATCATGTGGTTTATGATTTATGTGGTGATTGCATACTTGGTTTTATTTCTTATATGCCTATTGAGTTTTAAGGTGATGAAATTGATAATCAGATTTGTATTGTTTTTACTATAACTGATTCACCCCCCACCCCTCTCAGTGCCTTATAAGTTCATCAATTGGTATAAGTTCATCAAGTGCCTAATAAAGACTTGTTGAAGACTGGATTGGAAACCGGCTATAAGATTTTGGCTAATATTTTCCAATTTTCACTATTCTGTGCTGACTTGAGAAAGAAGAGAGTTGATACTGAGAAGGAGATACAAAACTTAAGTGAAACATTCATATCGCTATAGGACTCTGTGATCACTTTTGTTAAAAAGGTTGTTGATTTACAGCACCAGTTAAAACTTTGTGAACATGAGAAAGTGAAATGGGTCAAATCACTAAAAGAACTACAGACTCAGCTACTTCTGAAAGTAGATATTCTTCAGAGAGCATTCAAGGAGTCAGAGGCAATTTTGGCTACTCCTGAGTTCAGTACAATTGATGTTATGGAGGAGTTAGTAGCATAGATCTTGACACATGTTGAGATTATCGAGACACTGTTAGAAACATGGGACAATGATCTTAAACAGTTGAAGTTTCATTAAAGTGATGTTTTTATAAGAACTACATTGTAAAGACCTTAACACTTTTATCTTTATATATACATGCAGTTTTAATGATAATTTTTGATGTAATATATGTATTTTACTTCTTTATTTGGCATTGTTGTCAAATGGGGAGAAGAATTAGTTTAAGAGTCAGTCAATCAAAATTTTGTATGTACTGTTAAAAGGGAGTAATGATTTCATTTTTATAACAACATGTAATTGCTAAGGGGGAGTGTATGTGATGAAGTCAATTTTTTGTTTTGCACACTTGGTTGACAAAATTTTCTTAAGTGTTGTCGTCAATGCCAAAGGGGGAGATTTTTGGAATTTATCATTTATACTAAATCGGTAATGTTTGTTTTCTTGATGCAACCGGTGTTAGAACCCAGAGGCAACTGAGAAGGGGGGAGGGTGAATCAGTTGTAAATTTATTTCAACCCAAATATAACTTAATAAAACTTGATACTTAATACCAGTAAACCAAACTTAATGTCAGTTAACAAATTAACAGTTAATATTAATACCAGTGAAACTTAATGCATGAAATAGAAAGAGAAACAACATCCACAACACATAACATAGGGATTTGTACATTCAAACGCTGTAAGGGGAAAAACCACTGTGGGAAACCTTACCCACAATCAGATGTACAAATGGAGTCTGCACATGTACAAAGGCCAACCGCCTAGAGATCACTACTCAATCACAAGATGGGAGTCACACTGACTACAATTGGATGATTAAATCTAATGATAATGTACTACTCAGAGTAGCATCTTCAATGTTGGATTCAATACCAGTTAAGCTCTGATAATAGCCTTCAAACCTTTCTTGAATCTTCAAATGATGTCTATCTGAGTAGCTCTTCTTATATTCACATATACCAAATATCACCACCTTACCATTCCATATTACATACCATATCTTAATCTCACAAATGAGATCTTACATATATACCAAAACCTAGGACCAAATGTGTAGGGCGGCTCACTAAGAATATTACAATTAGATCAATTACAAATAAGTCAAGATGCGATGCATCATGTCATCTCAATACAATTACAACAATAACCAAATGATTAAATCATCTCCATAATGGGTTGTGCTAATCTAGAATAGATAATGCATGTTGATCCATAACCTAGACCAGTTTGCCAGTAATAGCAGATATGTTAAGCAGATTAGACCAATAACCAAAATACCAAAACCAAGTGTCCAAACCATGTCTTTGACATAACCAAGTGATCTCCAGATGATAACAAGTCATCCTCAGTGCTGGTGAACAATATAACCTACCGATGAACCAAATACCCATGACCGTGCATAAGTCACTGAACTTGCCGATGAACATAACCAAAGATCTCTAGAAGGATAAGTGCTGATAAGTGTACATCAATGACAAAACCAATGCAACAAATCCATAATACCAACAACTAGTACTTGTATAAAGTTACAATATTAAATGATGACTATTTTGTATGTTGTCATTGATGGGACTATGTTTCTTTAAGTCATCTAAGTCCCACAGTTCAACTCGCAAGGTTTAACTGGTAACGCATGTAAAGATGTAAAATTGTCATGGAGGCAAGATAGGCCTAAAAAGAGGCTAATTTTGGTTTTATGGGGTAGAATAGGTTTTTTGAAGGAATAAATTATGTTCATTATGTTTAGAGGTCATTTGGTGACTATTTTGATATGTTAGAGTTATTAGGAGTGAAAATTGTTCATGTTGACAAACAAAGTTGTCAACATGACAACACTTGTGCAACATTTTTGCAAATAAAGGGAAGAAGTGTAGTTATGGGTAGTTACAAGGTGGATTTAGGTCTTGAAGGACCAAAGACATTATAAAATGTTTAATTCCAATAAAAACAAGCAGTGATGTATGTTGGTATTGAGTTTTGATCAATAAAAGTTGGATTTTCTGCATTTTTCTTGTCTTCTTCACGGTAACAGTCTGGTTCCTTGTGATTTTTAATGGTTAAAGTCTATTTATTTTGAGGGAAAAGTGAATGTAATCCTAAAATAATTGAATATATGTCATTTTGTTCTTCGTGTCACTTATTTTATTATGTTTAACAAGAGATATCTGCATTTTTGTAAAAACTGCGAAAACCCTAGCTTAGGGCAAATAGTGACTGAAATAATGCGAGTTTGCTTAATTTCCATGCATAACCAACCCTCATTTTGGGAAAGGATGAGGTTAAGGGTGTATATTACCTATCCATGGTTTTTTCAGGGTTCCATGTAGGAGATTGAATGTGCAACCAAGAGATTTTCATGACTGTTACAGTCATAGAGAGGCAGTTTTGACTGTTACAGTCAAGAGTAGAGGATTTGTTCAAAGTGATAAAGTGTCCTATGGCCAGAAGTGCTTAGAGGGGAGTTTTGTGGTGTTTTTACAAACTTATAAAGGTGTTGGTATAGGTAGAGTTCCCAAGGGAGGGGCTAAACTAGTGAGTTTGCAGAGTTAGCAACAGACTGGCACAGTTAGGATAGTATAAGGTAAGGAGAGTTGTTTGCTAAGATAAGTTGGTTTTAAAGGTGCCATAGGATGTGGATAGAGCCTAGATGTTTTTAAAAGTGTCGTAAGTATTTGGGAGTGAATATAACTATTGTTTGGATGTTCATAAGGAACTATCTTAAGAGGTATTGGCTGACTGTCAAGCAACGAGTGTTAGGACAATGATAGTCTTTTGTTTTGTGGACCTAGTTTGGATCCTAGTTGGGTTGTAAGAATTTCAAATACAATGTGGGAAGAGTCTACCTTGGTGTTAGAGTATGGAGAAGACTAAGAGAAAATTATTGATCCTAGGGTAGGGTCCAAAGGAGTGAGTAGGTTATCAAAACCTTGAAAGTGTAGTCTTAAGCAAAATTATGAGATGATTAGACATGATCAATAGGAGTTAGAATGGAGAGTTTGTAACACATATCATGTAGAAGGATTGTCTTATGTGTTTGACAACTCAATTATGAACGGATAGTACCAAACTGGTACTGAGAGTGGGGGTGAACCAGTACAGACAAAAACACAATCTTAAATCGGTTTGTCAGCAGACATTGTGCTTAGGCAGACAAATAGTAATATCGGTCTTAAACAGAGTACAATCGGCAAAACCCAGAATAACTGAGAATCTACCATCAAAAATATATATATAAATAGCTAGATCAACATGATTCATCGCTTAACAGAAAACAACATAGCATCACATGAAAAAGACATCACATATGACACACATATTTTTCACGTGGAAACCCAACTAGGAAAAACCACGGTGGGGATGAATACCCACAAGCTATTTTTGAACTCTTTAGAAGTCCGCTATGTTAGGAGCCTTGTCCAGTTAAAGACTAATACAATAGGTTTTGTTAGGAACCAATCCTGTTAAGGATCACCCAGTTAAGGGATGGCTAGAATAACTAGTTAAGGGTTAAACCTTGTTAAAGGTTACCTTGTTAGAGGATTTCAAGAACTCAATGGTTTTGAGTCATCCTGTTAAAGGATTTATAGAAAGTCGGTTAAAGCTACCCTGTTAAGGGATTTCCCAACTATTTAAGTGGTTAGAGATCAATAGGTATTAAAATGATCTGGTAACAACACTCAATGCCAATGTAGATTTGCTTTAGCTCCTCTTCACCTTCTGCATTTACACTCTGCAGGTATCACCTCTCTCTTCTAGTCTGGCAAGAATCACGTATCTCTTCTCTTGGATACACACACAACTTTTTCCAACAATCTCAGAAAGAAACACAACATCGACCTTATAGGAAATAGATAGGTCGGTAGCATAAACCCTAAACCCTAAACCTATTAGGTTAAACAATTCAAACGGTTCAATCCTGACCATTGAGCACATTACATTAAATGCAACAGTCTTGAACCAATCTCAAGACATTCTCCATCATTCATTTTCCACCGATTTCATGGCGGCTGATAACCCATCACACGTTATCACCATTTATAGACTTCACACATTCCCGAGGTAGATAGGAACAATCTCCTTCATGCAAGATCCTTCACACGCACAAGGCTGATGTGGCAACATGATCTGTTCTTTGTTACAATGCTAACTCATCACACAAAGTCACCGATTGAGTCACATAGGCTTGAGACACTTCAACCGGCAACCTTGAAGTTGAGACTACCAACTGGTAGTCATACAAAGCTTCCATGTGTCGGTTCCCATAACCACATGCCGGTTCACCTTAAACAAACACACCGCTTCACTTTGGCACAAATGCCAGTTCACAGTGTTATACCGGTTCTCACATATACCGGTTCTTGGTAACATACCGGTTCTCACATATACCGATTCTTGGTAACATACCGGTTCTCACATATACCGGTTCTTGGTAACATACCGGTTCTCACATATACCGGTTCTCTCCTCTTCAGCATATTGACATCAATGACAACATACAATGTCATCATGTCCTCATACTGGTTCACATAATGCCAACAATCTCCCCCTTTGGCATTGATGGCAATATCCAAAGATATCTCTCCGCTTCACATCTTCTCCCCCAATTTCTACAGATATCTTCTTTGCTTCTCTTCTTCTCCCCCTTTGATAATAATGCCAAAGTGGAGGCACAAGCTTCCCTATTCCATTATGCTGCTCCCCCTGAGGAGTAGCATCCTTCAACACATCAATCCCCCAAAAAAATTGACTATGCAATACTTTGACTGATGTGGAGCATATACCTTTAGTTTACTTCCTGAAGGGGTAGCACCCCTAGTTCACCTCTTAAGTGCATAAATGTAGCCTTTGGAAGAGGCTTGGTGAATCTGTCTGCTAAGTGCTCCTTACTGGAAATGTGTTCCAGCGCAATCTCTTTGTTCTGAACCTTTTCCCTCAAGAAATGATACTTGAGCTCAAATTGCTTGGTTCTAGAATGTAAAACCGGATTCTTGGAGATGTTAATTGCACTAGTATTGTCACAAAATATACTTACCAATTTAGATATAGGAACTTTGAAGCCATTCAATACATGCTTCATCCAAATTATCTGAGTGCAGTTCATGAAAGCTGCAACATACTCTACTTCCGCTGTCTACACTGACAGATACAACTCTACTTCTTACTCATCCATGAGACCAGTCTACCACTGAGAAAGAATGCACCATCGGTTGTGTTCTTTTGGTCATCTACATTACCTACCCAATCAGCATCTGTGAATACTTTCAAGTTGAAATATTTGTTGTATGGATACCACAATCCATAATCAATAGTTCCCTTCAGATACCTAAGAATCCGCTTGACTGCAACCAAGTGGGATTCTCTTGGGCTTTTTTGGAACCTTGCAGTAATGCCGACTGCATGTGCAATATCTGGTCTGCTATGCACTACATAATGCAACTTACCAATCATTGATTGGTATTCCTTCTCATCAATTAAAGTTGAGTCATCCTCTTTGGATAGTTTACAACCGGTCACCATCGGTGTACCAACGGGTTTGCTATCTTCCATGCCAAAGGTCTTCAACACCTCTTTGACATACTTGGATTGAGTGATAAAGATTCCATCTTTCATTTGCTGGATCTACAGTCCAATGAAGAACTTAATCTCCCCTATGAGTGACATCTCAAACTCTTTCTTCATCTCATCTACAAACTCATGACTCATCTTGTCATCTCCACCAAATATAATATCATCAACAAATACCTCATAGATCAAGATCTAATCTCCTTCAAACTTCAAGTAGATATAGCTATCTTCGCTTGTTCTCTCAAATCCAATATTCACAACATGGGAGTGCATGCATTCATACCATTCTCTAGGTGCCTACTTTAGACCATATAAGGCTTTATGTAGCCTACACACTATGTCACTATCTTTAGATAGGGTAAACCCATCTAGTTGCTCTATATACACTTCCTCTTCAAGTACACCATTTAGTAATGCAGATTTTGCATTCATTTGATATACTTTGAATCCTTTAAAAGCTTCATATGCAAGAAGCATACAAACTCCTTCCAATCTGGCTACAGGAGAAAAGGTTTCTCCATAGTCTTCTCCTTCTTCTTGGGCATATCCTTTGCACACCAGTCTGGCTTTTTTTCTAATCACTATGCCATCCTCATTTAGCTTATTTCTGAAAACCCATTTGGTGCCAATGACATTTTTATTCTCCCGTCCGGGTACTAAAGACCATGTACCATTTTTCTCTATTTGGTCAAGTTCCTCTTCCATTGCCTTGATCTAGTCTTCATTTTTATGTGCCTCTTTGAATGATTTAGGCTCAAATTCAAAGATCATACATGAGTTTTCTCTGACCTTTCTTCTTGTAAGAATTCTTGCATCCTTATCTCCTATGATCTACTTAAGATCATGATTCAACTTGACATATTGAGGAATGGTCTTGATAGATTCCTCTTTCTTTTCTTCTTCATCCTCATCTCCATCAGTATCAACATCTACATCTACCGGTGTAGGAACACTATTACTGGTACTTGGTTGTCTGACAATCGGTTCCCAGAAGGTTACAACTGGTTCATTTACCGCTTGCTCACTGTCGGTTTCCTCATTTTTCTCAGAGGTTTCATCAACTCTTACATTGACGCTTTCCATAATTCTCTGAGTCCTATTATTGAAACACTTGAGAGATTTTCTCTTGGTGGAATACCCTAGTAATATTCCCTCATCACATTTCGCATCAAATTTTCTCTGGTGTTCGCTCCTCTTAATGTAACATTTGCTACCAAACACTCTAAAGTAGCTAACTATAGGTGTCTTGCCAGTCCAATACTCATAAGGATTTTTATCCTTACCTTTCTTAATGAGTACCTGGTTCATTGTGTAGACTGCAGTGCTCACCGCTTCTCTCCAAAAGGTGTGAGTTACCTTTCCTTGAATCCACATAGTTCTAGTTGCTTCAACCATAGTCTGGTTATTCCTCTCTTCTAGGCCATTCTGTTGTGGAGTCCGGGGGGCAGACAGTTGCCTCTTGATGCCATGTTCTTCACAGTACTTGTTGATTTCAGCGGAAGTGAATTCCCCTCCTTGATAAGTTCTCAGGTACTTGATCCTTTTACCGCTTTCCTTCTCCACTAATGCTCTAAAAGCTTTGAACTTTACAAAAGCTTCAAACTTATCTTTCAAGAATGTGATCCACATCATTCTTAAGTAGTCACCAGTGAGAATCATGAAGTACCTATCACCCTGCACACTCCTAGCTTTCATAGGACCACACAAATCAGTATGCACAAGATCAAGCAAATTTTCAGCAGTGAAAGGTTTACCTTTAAAGGTTGAGGAAGACATTTTCCCCAATTGACACTCTCTGCACAAGGTATTATCTGGTTTTCTTAGCACCGACAACCTTCTAACTGCCTTGATCCTACTGGCCTTCATAATGTTATCAAAGTTTACATGGTAGAGTCTCTTATGCCATATCTAGCTATCATCAAATTTAGCCATAAGACATGTACTTATATTTGCATTCAGCTGAAATAGGTTACCTTTGGTCTGCATGCTGGTGGCCACCAATTCACCATTCTTTCCTTTGATTCTGCACACACCATTCGTGAATTCTAGAGTGAGACCACTGTCATTCAGCTAGGCAACACTTAGAAGGTTGTGTCTGAGACCATCAACCCAATACACATTATCATCACTACTCTTTCCATTCAGAGAGATGGATCCTCTACCTTTGACCATACATGGTGCATCATTACCAAAGCGAACCACACTAGCATCATACTCTTCCAAGGATAGAAACTTTCTCTAATCACCAGTCATATGGTGAGAACAACCACTGTCAATAATACACTCGTTGGAATTATCAAAGTGGGAGGCAAGAGCCTTCTTGTCTGACACATCTTCCTTGACAGCAACAAACACAATATCTTCATTAGGACAGTTTACAACAATATGTCCTATCCAATTACAAGAAAAGCATTTCAAAGGGAGCTTACCTCTGTATTTACTAGTTCCTTTAGGAGGTTTCCTGGCAAGAAGAGCTTCAAATGCCATCAGAATCTCCTCATCATCCATTTCTCTGCTCTGTCTTGGTTCACCACTAGTGCTAGCTTCTTTTCCTTTTCTGGATGGTACAACATAAGCTTTAAAAGTTGACAAAGTTTTTTGAACACTACCATCAAAACTATTTAGCTCATTGGCTGTCAACTTTGCAATGATGGAGTCTAGGGATACCTTAGTCTTGTCTATTGATCTCAACTCCTGAATAGCAGCAACCCTTATTGCATAGACCGGTAATAAGGATCTCAGGACTTTGCTTACCATAGTGAAATCTTCCATTTTACCACCTGCACTCTTGATATCTCCAACAATAGTTTTGATTCTTATTCCATACTATTGAATGGTCTCACCTTCAACCATCCACATGTCTTGAAACTTCCCTCTAAGGCTTTCTTCCTTAGCTTGTTTTACATTCTCATCACCACCATAGATATTTTGAACAGTATCCCATACCTCTTTGGGATTTACCTTATCTTGGACATCAATAAACTCAATGTTAGATAAACTACTAATTAGGGTTTCCATGACTTGCCCATTCTCCTGCATCTCTCTCTTTTGGTCATCGGTGAGAGTACCGGTAGTAGCAATATAGGCATTCTCAACATAGCTCCAATATTGAGCACCCATGCTTCTGATGTATATCTTCATTCTGTCTTTCCATATACTAAAATTTTCTCTATTGAACTTTGGACCTTCCCTCTTCATCATTAGACTGGGATCTTTACCTCAAGTGGTTAAGCTTATAACATAGAGGACCTGGAGGATGCTTTGATACCAATTGATAACTTAATGATGAATGGTTAGTACCAAACTGGTACTGAGAGGAGGGGGTGAATCAGTACAGAAAAAAACACAATCTTAAACCGGTTTGTCATCAGACACTGTGCTTAGGTAGACAAACAGTAATACCGGTCTTAAACAGAGTAAAACCGGCAAAACCTAGAATAACTGAGACAAGCATAAACCGGTTGAAACTTATCTTTTCATAAAATCTAATACTTCATTCCATTTCACCCTAGTGCATGAACAGGTAATCTACCATCAAAGATATATATATAAACAGCTAGATCAACATGATTCACCGCTTGACAAAAAACATCATAGCATCACATGAAAAAGACATCACATATGACACACATATTTTTCACATGGAAACCCAACTGGGAAAAACCATGGTGGGGATGAATACCCACAAGCTATTTTTGAACTCTTTAGATGTCCGCTCTGTTAGGAGCCTTGTCCGGTTAAAGACTAATACAGTAGGTTCTGTTAGGAACTGATCCTGTTAAGGATCACCAAGTTAAGGGATGTCTAGAATACCTAGTTAAGGGTTAAACCTTGTTAAAGGTTACCTTGTTAGAGGATTTCAAGAACTCAATGGTTTTTGGTCACCCTGTTAAAGGATTTACAGCAAGCCGGTTAAAGCTTCCCTGTTAAGGGATTTCCCAACTATTGAAGTGGTTAGAGATCAATAGGTATTACAATGATCTGGTAATAGCACTCAATGCCAATGCACATCCGCTTTAGCTCCTCTTCACATTCTGCACTTACACTCTGCAAGTATTGTTTATGGTGAAAATGGATAACAATAATAACAATATTGAAAGACTAAATGAATTCAACCACAAAACCCTAGCCTAACAACAACAAAGATCCACCATAACATATGAAGATTACCTAAGACAATGCAAATCAAATGAAATCACAAAGATTATACCATCACATGTCTAATAGGGTTTGGATCTCCATTCTTCCTATCTCCATTGATCTTGTTTGATGTATTTGCTCTCAGATTTTATGTGCACAAGAGCTCAACAAAGAACATAATGTAGTTGCAAGTAGGATCGCATATGCCAAGTAGTCAATTGATCAAGTAGTTAGGGTTTGATAATGAAGGAAACATCTCCTTATATAGAAGACACTATATGAAATGGAGGGATAAGATTGAAAGGTGTAAAAGGAGGTCGTCTATGATTAGAGGGTAGGTAAAAGAAATAATAAAATAATGAAAGGGGTAGGTAGTGTATGAATTAAGAGATGAATGACATGTGTCATGGGTAGAAAAGGTTAATGAATTAATTAAATAAATAAAGATTTATTTAATTAATAGGAGTGAGATTAATTAAATAAATAAGATATTTATTTAATTTAGGAAAAGGATAATTTAAATAAATAAATGTATTTATTTAAATGAGAAATAAGGCTAGAAGAGGATAAATGAATTAATTAAATAAATAAAATGACTGGACAATTTTGGGTGTCTACATTTTGCCCCTCTTTGAGACAATGCGGCTTGTCGCGTTGTTTCAAAGAAGATAAGATGAACTGATATAGAGTTGCCCCAAGATGGGAACCCAAGATGGGAATGATATGCCCCCTCGAGAGATTGGATGAAAATGTGTGAAAAGACCACAGACAATCTCTCGATAAGAAAGAAAGGCTAGAATGGACTGACCGGATAAAGTGACAGAGTCACGGGATAATGAAGATTGACTTGGGAAATGAGGGCTAGGCTAGTCTATAAGATAGACCACAAGGGAAATACATCCTCATTGTCATCTACACCTCTAAGAGATTAGAGTGTAGAGAGAGAAAAGAGCAGCAGCAGTCAACAATGATGGCTTTGGTTCACAGATTCGACCGTGTTCGTCGATTCTAGAGGCCAGCAGAGGCAAGAGAGCCAGTAAGACCACAAAATCTCCTTGTACTTTGATGCATTTATTGTTGTCATTAATGCATACTAGGTAATGTAATAAATGCATGTTAGGATAAGATAGATCAAGGCACTTTGTGATGAACAGTGAATACCAAGATATAGTACTTTGTGATGAACAGGGAGTACTAAAACATGTGCAACACTTTGTGATGAACAATGAGTGCAAATGTGAGCAGCACTGTGTGATGAACAGGGAGTGCCAAACACGTAGTACTTTGTGATGAACAGGGAGTACCACTAGGATTGAAGCAACACTTTGTGATGAACAGTGAGTGTCACTAGGACTAACATGATTGATTTGCTTGACTGCAGGAGTATTTGCCTATGCTGGAGTCATGGGGGAGATTCCCATCAACTTAGAGGTTGCGACCTGAGCTGACATTCAAGGACAGAGCTGCTATTGAGGCTATGGGTTTGAGACATATTTTGTATGTGCCTGAGTGTCGGGTGAACATGGGATTGCTAACTGCACTAGCAGAGAGGTGGCACTCTGAGACTTGCACTTTTCATTTGCCGATGGGGGAGATGATAGTCACCCTGGAGGATGTATACAAGATTATGCAGATACCGATTGATGGGGAGCTGATTCTGTATGATCGAGACGGAGACAAGGATGCCCTAAGTATTCTAGGATCCGGGACTAGAGATGAGGGTGGGACATGTGGCATGGGATACCATGACATGGATAGGATTAGCACTACCAGCGGTACTGGGAGGAGTGATCAGTGGGTTCCTCTATCTGGATAGGGTGACATGAGGATTGGCTGCAGGATCGGGGAGGAGGAGGAGAGGAGGAGGATGAGACAACTAGGCTCAGGAGATAGAGGGGACAAGAGAGATGATCTTGGGGCAGGTCCTTTTAGGGCTCAGACTCTATCGAGGCTAGCCGACTCTGAGGGAGGGAGTTCATCATAGCCGTAGAGGGCTCCCTATGTATCAGTATTGTACCATTTTTGTATGATGATGTAGACACCTGCGGGTGATTGTAGCCATATGATTTTGACATCATTGTATCATGATACTTTATATATATATATATATGAGATGATTCATCTTTGCAGCAGCTATATGCATGTGTACCTATGTGATGAGATGTTTCTATGTGATGCTTATGATATGGATGCAAATATGTATATGATGAAATACAATATTTTTTTCTTTTGTTCTTTTATGTTTTATATGTTATGTAAATGCAAATGTGAATTATGTAATGCAGATGAATATGATAATGCAAATGTAAATTGTGCTAGCAAGTGTTGTGTGTAGGATGTGATGCAGTTGTGATATCTATATGTATGTATGAAATGCTTATATGTGGTAATGCAGGTGCAACTACATGAAATGCAAATGTTTTTGGTGTGTCATTATACTCAGTCATGTGATAGCAGGCTACGTGGACTCGAGAAGGATGATGGAAGTCAATCAAGAAAGGGGGATGGAAGACAAAAGATATGAAAGTGAAAGAGCTTCTTGTGCGTTATCATCATTGAGCTTTATTATGGCAAGTAGGTTATGACAATCGAGGCATATGTTCAACCCAGAAAGTCATTGTACCCATTTGCATGGAGATAAGACAATCACAAACAAGGAATGCCCCAGTTCATACTAGACTCACAGTGTCCTCATATCCTTGGACAAGTCATAGCATTACTAAGAGACAATCCACAGACAGTAAATACAAATAGGTGACGATACCCCATCCTTGCCTTTCTAGTCAAAGACATCCTGGAGATAAAATCTCTAGTTAGAGACATCCTGGAAAAGCTAAAAGATATGTCACCAAAAGATAAAATCAAAAGAAAACCAAGACTCGACACCAACATCCAATGTAGTCCTCAAGTTTAGTGTCTCTTGTCACTTGTATAAGTCTTATTTGATTGTGGTCACAATGTTTACTTTCACAAAAAGGATAGATAGCACAGAACCATATGTTGTCTGAGTCTATTGAAAAATTTGATTTGCTGAAGCCCATTGTTGCTGCTTTGTCTCATCCGAAACTAACTGAATCCATGAAACTGGTACTTTATTGCAGAGAAGACGAAACGTTATCGCGAATTGGCGATGCAGATCTTTCTTTATTGCAGATTGTGCACGGATAGACTGAAGAAAAAGTGGAAGAAACTGTACTCCTCGAAACATGTGATGTTCTCAGTTCCACACCCATCACTAGACGTAGGATTTGCCTTAGCCACAGATAGGAGCTGATTTATTATGGATGGAAAGGGGTGAAAAGGAATGATTATTATGAATGGCTAACCAATCTTAGGTAGATCAATAACAAGCCATGATGGGAATGGGTAAGTTTATTATGAATGGATAGGTTGTGAGTGTGTGCAAAGTGAAGGATGAAAGTGAATCTTGAAGGAGGGAGGAGAAATGTCTCTACACATGGTACTGGTGACCCAGTTTTCACCATGGTACTTGCCCAGGGCACCATCGAAGTGGTTTTCACCATTGGACGAAATGTTTTTCCTTACTTTTTTCAATTTTTCAATGTTTTTTGTGTCACAAGACGCCTATTTGCTAGGTTTTCACCAAGTAACGATTTTTTTTTGTTTTATAATTTTTTTGGTATTTTTGAATTTTTTGATTTTTTTTGTATTTTTGAATTTTTTGATTTTTTTGTATTTTTGAAATTTTTGATTTTTTTGTATTTTTGAATTAGGATATTCCAAAGAGCTATGTGTAGAACCTGCGAAGGTGCATGTTGTTGATAGGATCCTCCAAAGGTTCACCTTCTGTAGTTGAGAGCTGATATGCCCCAGATCCATATGCTATTGTAATGATGTAAGGACCAAGCCAATTTGGTTTGAACTTGCCCTTCTTCTCTCTGTCTTGCTAATTTTTGGGGTTTTCTCTGAGAACCAAATCACCTACCTCAA